>NC_062522.1:15587872-15887872 GCF_022655615.1 Tachysurus fulvidraco
ACATAATAACGTATAAAAATAGAAAAATATATTGCAGCAGATTAATTAGTAAACACCCACTGATTCATCAGACTTGAGTATTCGACACGGCTGTTGTATAAACTCCGTTTAACACTGTATTAGAAAGAAAACTAATAGTTATGTTAACCACATGAATGATATCACTACATGTTTGTTTATACCATACAATATGTCTTTGCTTCAAATCTAACTTAGATGCTGTCTTGTCTTTCAGCTTATTTGTGTCTATAGCCTTGTTATAAGGAGACGGGGGGGAAATGGTGGTCTCCGCAGATATTTTCATCTCAAAAGCCCAGATGTTTCTCTGTTGTGGGAAGAAGAAAAAAAGACAAATTCCCCATTCATCATGTCTTGATATGGCTGTACAAATCATTGCTGTTGATCTGGGCCTTAAACCAGCTGTTCTGTATGACCTTAACAGCGCATGTGCAGAACAGATCCAGCAATATGTCAGCTCACTGCACGAGGCTGGAGTACTGAACACAACACTTAGGATATTTTCCATCAGTGGAAGTTGTCTTGTTGTGAACTCTAATCTGATGAAGGAACATTTGAATGAAGTGCTGGAGAAAAAGAGCCTTCTTATTGTTGATGTGTGCGCATGGAAGGAGCAGCCATCTCTGATTTTCATGGATAGCAGCACCAAGCATATGGTCAAAGAAATGCTGGACTTTATTATGGATAAAGAGGACCAGCATACATCAATCATTGTGGTGGGAGAGGAGCTGCATGAACGGTGGAACTTGTGCACACTTTTTGGGATCCTCTTAGGCTTTCCTGCTTCATACTGGTTTAATCAAACACAGAGCTTTGAGAACTGTCTGAGTATGACCCCACTGGTGGTAAATAAGGTTTGGGTTTGCTGGCCAATATGTGATATAAAGCACAGCAGTTGTCTTTACTCATTCAGTGTACCTGAAGTGTTGTGGGCAGAAGTTGATACCATTATACAAAACTGGGTGGAGCGTCTGAGAGGTCGATTTTTCAAACAGACAGTTTTTATCAAACTCAGTATTTCAAAGGAAACTGTAATTTTGCCCAGTGTAGCTTTGTGAGTGCTTGCGCTTTTATACAGTTTTAGTGCTCGAGAGGCTTGATTGTGGTCAGCAAAGAAAAAACTATTAAATAAACTTTAAGACAGAATGACAGCTACATTCATCATTTAGTTGTGCTTATCCTCAAAAGTTATTTTAGGGAAAAAGCTTTATAGTGTAAACAATCCAGCTTGTTTATCTTCATTACACTTGCCGCTATGTTCCACCTCTCAGTCAGTGCTGATCATTTTATGTGCCAGAAACATGGGCTGGAAAACATCTGCAAATAACAGGGCATCTCACTCTGCATAACCACACGATGTGACTGCCAGTAATACTTTATTATCATCTTCTGTACATTTCTTATGATCCTTAGAGGTGCTGTTGTGTTCGGTTTTCCAGAAGTCCGAAATAATCCATTTGCCAATAAAAAGAAACTTTTATATTGTTGTCTTTTTTTTTAATTTTGAAAGATTGGGCTTAGCCTGCTCATTAAAACCTGCCACTATTGGCTCTTAAATCTTAAAAGAAATAAAATATTAAATATCAAGATTAATACCTATATTTTTAATGCCTAAGATACTGCCGCACGCAAATACCATGAACTAATGGCTTTCAAAAACTTGCCGTCTAATTTAAAAAAGCATATTGAGGTAAGCTGAAATTTTGTTATCAGTCAATTCTTAACAAATTTGAAATGCGACTTTAGCCAAATGTTATCTGAGTTTAAATTATTGCTATATTTGTAAGTTAATTGTGCAAAGCTTTCATTTTTGTTATTATTAGATTATTGACAATATTGTAGTGACCTAGTAACGTACTAATAATGATAAATTTGCAATGTTTGCTGTGGCATACTTGGGTACATGCCAATGGTTTGCTTTCTACCAGTAGGCTATGATTCAACATTGCAAACCACTTTGGAGGCTCTGTGAGATTTGAAATTCAACTTTAACCAAATGTTATCTGAGCTTATATTGTTACTATATGCAATATTTGCAAGTTAATTGTTCAAAGCTATAATCCACAGCTGGTTGATAAGTTATGTACTAAGGATAGTCATGATCCTGTCTGTGTATGAGAGTACATGTGCCTAATAGGCCCAACTATTAGCTAAATGCTGTTTAAAATGATTTTACTGCTAATTTTCATTCAATGCAGCAGCTGCTTGTGGTCCTAAAACAGCTTTAAAGGGATAGTTCACCCAAAAGTAACAATTCTGTCATAATTTTCTCATACTCATGATGTTTTAAATCTGTATGAATTTCTTTATTCTGATGAACTTCTTTTCCTCCTTGAAGAGAGCCCTCTTGAAATGACCCAGCATTTGTATGCGTACCTGGGGTGCCCAGGAGACACAGTAGAGGTACTGAAGTTTTTCCCAGCTGTGTGCCAGCTATCACTTAAACATAATACAGCACTCCCTGCCTCAGCAGCCTGTGAAAGACTGTTTAGTGTTGCAGGCCTGATCTTCAGGCCAAGAAGAGCATGCATTGGCTCAAAGAACTTTGAGAACCAGCTGCTTTTGTGGATGAACAAAGACTATTGGTAACTCTTTGTTGCATGTTCTGTGCTTAACTGATGTTGATTACCGTTGTTGTTTAAGTCCAATGTGTTTGTTTCAATAAAGGTTATTGATGACACGTCTCTGAAGTTTGACTTTTTTTGCACCATTATAATACTTATAGCACCTAGTCATATCTTCCGCTCCGTAGCACAGTAGTACAATTACTGTATGTGGTTTTTTAATGTATTTGCATTGTACTAAAATGCGTTCTTTTTCAATGGGCATATACAGTATGTGGCTGAAACAGGTAGCCAAGTGCATCCCAAATTTTTCAACATTATCATTTTAATATAACATTATAGTCATTATGACATTTAGAAATGTTTTTTGAGGAGGTGGGGTAGTGCACAATAGGCCCCTGTGGCACAGCCTAAGCTTTTGTCCTTAATGGCATTTTTTCCTTGCATTACATTTATACTTCAAGTAGTTTTGAAACCAGAACTTTTACTATTTTACTTGAGTAAAAAGCTTGAGTTGATACTTCAATTTCTACAGAAGTCTTTTTAAACCTAGTATCTATACTTCTACCTGAGTAATAAATGTGAATACTTTTGACACCACTGTTTGTTCCTACCAAACAAGATCCAAGATTTCGAAGCAATATGCTGACATTTACAAATTTACCCCTCATAACCCTGATAAACTCCTTGTGTGTTATTCATGTGGCAAAGAGAGACATATTTCAAGAGAATGCATGTTGCCTGTTATTTTTCACTAAGCCACTCAAATTTGGCTTCAAAGTCAGAAAAACAAAATGCATTCTGGTCAGAATGTGCACTATCACAAATCTGAAAGTGATGACGTTGTGGTAAAGAATTACCAAAATGAGGGCCCAAGGTCTGCTCACTGGGAGAGACAAGCAGAGATTCACATCACAAGCTCTGCCACAAAACTAAAAACCAACAACCTGGTAAGAGATCATTCCACATAGATCCATTAATATCATAAAAAACTGATGGCAGTCCTAAGGGCCATGTAAAAAGGCAAGTTTATATCGTATGTGTTTGTAATGTTTTATTGTGTGTTGTGTTTATAAAAGGGGGGGTATAAATTAATTGTTCTCAAGTGTTTTTCAGATCAAAAATAAATAAAGATGTGGGGATGGACAAGAAAGGCAGCTCTCGTGACAGCATTAAAGACACAAGAGTGCCCAACGCTGTCCCAAAGTGCTTATCTACAATGGATCCATGTTCTGGGCTTGGTGAACCTTACAGCATGGTCTCCAGACCCAGATGAACAGTGTAACAGAGAGTGTGACAGGAATGTATAAGGTCTTCTTGACAACAGTGTTCCTAAGGTATCACAGTGCTGTTGCAACCAGTTTATCACCTAGTCAGAGAACATCTTCAAGTAAATAATCCCAAGGAACAAGTGTTGAAAGGATTCTAAGGACACTTTGGGAATATTAAAGAAGAATGTATTAAAGTAATAAATAAAAGAAATAAAGGTTTATCACACAGTTACCATCGGGAGAATGCCAAGGATTGGACATAGAACGCTGTGACAAAACTACATTGGTTTTATTTGCAAGTGTAATGTAAAGTTATTTGTAAAGTGTCACTTTTTTATTTCTTACCCAATGATCAAAAATCAAGAAAAGAAAATCATCAATAGTAAAAAAAATAATCAAAAGTCAAAGTCACAATGATCAAAAATAAAAACATATTACAAAGACAATTTAATACATGAGTAATTAAATTGTATAAACAATAATTCTTTTGAATTGCTGATGAATTTGAAGTACTGGAGTCATTCCTCCTAGAACCAGGGGGGCTCTGCAGCAGGGGGCAACCGTGTAATCTCGGACCCAGCTGTGTGCAATAACCTGCTCTAGTGTTGGACGTCTTTTTGGGTCTTTTTGTAGACACCAGTTGATCAGACTGCAGGAAGCTGTGTGAAATAATGTAATTGGTTAAAAATGAAATATGGTAACCTTTAGAAATGTATGTTCATTATTTTCTCTCAGTTAGTAACTTAAAAAAACAATTCCAGCTATTTAGTAATGGCAGCTTTGTGTACAAATGTGTATTTTCTAACTTATAGACAGATGATCTGGGAAACATTGGAGGCCATAAACAGTCTGGTGTGGGCTGTTAAACGGCATGTGTCCACACAGCATGCTGTAGAGGAGGACGCCCAGACCCCAGACAGTAGCGGGTTCCGCCTCATACTTTCTTTTGGTTAGCCATTCAGGAGGGAAGTAAGTCGGAGTGCCTGAATGAGAGACAGAGAAAGAGTATCATCAGTAAGATCACAAAATGCTCCACTTCCCTTCGAATCTACTCGTCTCTTAGGTGCAGGTACCTTCATATTCAGTGTAGGGAGTGTCTTTATGTAGATCACCGCAGCCAAAATCAATGAGCTTGACTTCAAGGGTGTGAGGGTTGATAAGAATATTTTCTTCCTTGATGTCACGGTGGAACACACCCCGGGCACGACAGTGACGTGCAGCCTGAATGACTTGCTGCATGATGATTTTAGCCATATTTTCAGTCACGTTCACACGCCTACAGAATTCGAAGAGATCAACACAGTGGTCTGGCCTCTCCAAGACGATGATGATGCCTGTGGGCGTCTCGATCCATTCTAGCAGTTCGATCACGTACGGACAGCGTGGCGGCTTACACACGAGTTCCAAAATCGCTACCTCAGCGGGGAGTCTGCGTGTGTCACCGGGCTAAAAACAGAGTGGGCATGGTTAGTACTGGATTGGACAGAAATCAAAATAATGATTAAAATGCAAGTGTAATTAATTAATAAGTCCTAATGACCATCCAATCACGAGTTGAAAAAAACTGTGATTGACAAGTTTTGTCACTTTCACCTTTCGTATCAGGAAAATCACAAGTTCACTTACAACTGTGATGTACTTATCATTTAGAATCTTGGACATGATCTTCAGCGCCACCTGTAACACAGAAACAGATAAATAACTTTACAATTTTTTCCTTGTGTTTATCAGTGCCAGGTAACTGCATTTGTGCTGAAAATGACCTTTTTCCCATCTGACTTCCGGACCCCTGCGTAGACGGAAGCGCAGCCTCCACGTCCTAGCAGACGTCCCACTGCATAGTGCTTTAAAAACATGTCTGTAGAACAAAAGTAACAAACAAATGATTCCCGATTTAGAGATCCAGCTCAGTGATACTACCACAGACAGCACCTATTACGAGTCCAGAATTATGAAATGTCTGATCTCAAAACAGGTCATGTTCCTGTTTTCTGTCTCTCACCTTTCATCTTCTTATAGTTCTCCTCTGTCTCTGTTCTCCTCCTTTTTGCTGTCCCTTCAGGCCTGGACTCAGGTCCTTGAGAAACATCCATGCACTTTCTCTTCAAAGGATTCTCCTCGCCGACTCTCCTTGTGACAGTGGAGGCTGGCTCTACATTGGTCTCAGGCTTGATGGTCTCCACGTCCTTCTCTCCTAACTCTGATCTCCTCCTTTTAACCAACTGCTCCTCAGTTCTTTCGCAAGGAACATCCATCAGATTTCTCTTCTTGCCAACGTGTTTTTGCACAACAAAGTGTGAGTCTGGTTAAGAAAAAAAAAACAGTTAAAATTACTAGAGATATGACTTTAGATATATATCACATTTATATCATGATCTTATACACTTTGGAAGCCTTACACTTTTGTTGATATGATTAATGACACTTCAGCCAAGGAGACTTAAGGAGAAAATTGCCTTCGTTTCATTCGCATATTTAGACATAAATTCAGGATGTGTATCACAGCTTAAGAGATATTGTTATTGTATAATTCTAATACATTGTCCAGTCTTTATTATTTATTTATTTATTTGTTATTTTAATCAGTAAACAAATGGCTTCCACTAAAGTTATTGACTATAAAGAACATAAACCCACTGGGGGGAAACTTTTCAACTTTGGTGAATGAGTTTTAATACATTTATTAGCATACATAGAATTAATACACACACGCACACACACACACGCACACACACACACACACACACACACACACACACACACACACTACCTGCAAAAATAAAGAGATCCTCACAGCCTCCTCCCAAGTTTCATCAAAAATCATGTCGACATGGTTTCGTTTGTTTCTTTTTATTATTTCATTCGATCCAAAAACCTGCAGCTCTCCGTTTCTCTGTACTATCAGTACAATTTCAGTGCCACCGGGATATGACTATATATATATATATATATCACGATACACACTTTGGATGTCTTACACTCTTGTAATGATTAATAACACTTCAGCCAAGGAGTGAGGACATTTCTCCAGCGTGAATATTTACTGTAGGCTAATATTTACTGTAATAACTATAATTTTTTTTATTAAAAAAAAAGGGAGTTTACTTACCACATTTCAGACAAGCCATCGTTTCCATTTGCGCCTTTTTCTGTCTGCAGCTATGAAAGTTATTTTTTAAGCGCTCGCGCCTGTGACGTCATGTTACTCAAACAAAAACATGCGTTTGTTTATTTCAGTTACCAGCACAACACCAGTGCGTCCAGAGAACATGTAACATGTTCAGTACAATACAACTTTGTGTTTAACATCCACGTTACTACTCTTTCTCACAGGTACAAGGTGATAATGCTAAAGAGAAGCTACTGCTAAAGCGCCGCTAACGATAAAGCACCGCTAATGCTAAAGATGCTCTAACGATAGAGGCTCTAATGCTAAAGGGACGCTAATGCTAAAGAGGCACTAATGCTAAAGAGGCGCTAATAAATACATTTATTAGTATATATAGAATTAACACACACACACTACACACTAAAATAAAGAATTCCTCACAGCCTTCTCCCAAGTTTCATCAAAAATCATCTTAATCGTCTCTTCTGCTGTCGACATGGTTTCGTTTGTTTCTTTTTATTATTTCATTCGATCCAAAAACCTGCAGCTCTCCATTTCTCTGTACTATCAGGGAAAATTTCAATTATTTCAGTGCCACCGGGATATGACTTTATATATATATATATGAAAAGAATATATTCTTATATATAAAAGAAATGAAATTCACAAATAAATAAAATGGGATTTGCAAATAAAAAAAATATTTATAAAATGTATTTATTTGCGAATTGCTTCCTGCTCATTTGTGGATTGCGTTCTGTTCATTTGTGAATCACTGCACGCATTTGTGGATTGCGTTCTGTGCATTTGTGGATTTGAAACATTTCTAACGTCAAGACGTGCACAAGAATCCACAAATAGGTGGACTCCGCCCACCGCCTACTCCAGCCAACGGTCAACGGTCTCGTGGCGCTGACCAATCGTGGCACGGTCTACCTCAAACCAATCACGTTCTGATTTACTCGCACTATCACAGTGTAATATGTACTGCAAAATACGATTAAAAAACAAAACAAAAACATTTGTCGGAGATTCGAGCACAATCTGGTAACCCTGTATGGAATGTAGCCAGCACTAAGGGTTAGTTCAATTCTGCTTTCTTTGGAAACGATTTCAGCATCATCAATGGGTATAGGGGTAGTGTGAAGAGCGAGTAAATCAGAACGTGATTGGCTGGAGTAGACGGTGGGCGGAGTCCACCTATTTGTGGATTCTTGTGCACGTCTTGACGTTAGAAATGTTTCAAATCCACAAATGCACAGAACGCGATTCACAAATGCGTGCAGTATATATAGTATATAAGTATAAGTATATGTTTATTCAGAATAACGAAACAATTCTGACCCCATATAATGTTGCCATAAGGAGGAGGAAGCACAACTGAAACCGCCACAGAAGCACCTACTGGAGGACCTCCCGTTATCGAAGACCGAGGTGGCCAACCAGTCAGAGACCAAGAGCCACATTTTTTTTACTGTGCTACCGCAAAGAGCCATATCATACACATGGGCACACAATCAGGGCTGCCAACTTTTGAGTACAGCTTAGAGTGAGATTTTTTTTTGGGGGGGGGGGGGGGGGGGGCTGTTTATGGGGGAGGGGCGTGAATTGATGTGGGGGAAAAAATACAAACACAAAATCCTTGCATTAGCAGAAGTGTAATAAGTATATATTGATTGTCAAAGTATTAGGTATCTGTACAGAATTTCTTGGGAGATTTGCATTACATTTAATTTAAACATAATGCGTGAGAGTTGGCAGCCTTTGTACAGTTTTTTTTATGATAAAGTTATGTAAAATAACTGCTCAGTGCTGCAAAACAAACAACTCTGCTAATGCTAACTTAATTCTATATAAACTATATAACAACATAGGCCTATTAGTTACTAGCCTAAACTGGATGTAGACACGGAGCGCCCTGTAACTCACTGACCTGCCTGCGTTCACAATTCACACGGTGCAGACGGGAGGGAGAACGGCTGACTACAAAGTTTATGGGAATAAATTGTGTATTTCCCTCACAATTGTCACAAAAAACTCACTACACTGTCTGACTGGTCTCTCTGCGCGTTGCTTTGCGAGATCATGCGGCGAGATCATGCGGCGCGATCCCCCCCCCCCCCCCCCGCTGCACGAGTCTATGGGGGTGTGGCGTGAGAGCGTGAGAAATGGGTCAATTGCGTGAGTCTCAAGCTGAATGCGTGAGAGTTGGCAGCCTTGCTATTAAAATAGGCTTCAGATCTACACTATTACCATAATATAAACTGGGGGAAACATCCGTAATACCTAGCCAGCTAATTAACTGCTTGTTCACTACTCTAGTGAGAATTTAACTCCCATATTTGCATTTCTCACATGTATTTGCTAGTGATCTATGGAACAACAGCTAAACAAAAACATACCATGACAAAATAATCTGTTTATCACAATCATTAGCAGACAGCAGCTGGTTAAGCGCTCATGAATTTGATATCCTTAGACAAGCCGACACGAGTGTATTTTAAGCACTGTGGTATTTTGAGTTATTTATAAAAAATTAAAAAAAAACCTGACCTATCACACCAATAAAGTTTTATTTGAACTATTAATAGTAGCTAAGACAGCTAAGTTAACTCACACATTTGTTAGCTGATTAGTAAACAGAATCATGTGTGACAGGCAGGGGCGGTTCTAGGCCTTTTTTAGGGTGGTTTCAGCCCCCTGTCTGTGATCTCGGCCACCCTAAAACTAAAAGTATAATTTTTACTTTCATAAATAAACAATAAGAATTACGTTAAATGCAGGACATGTCGTCAATGGGACAGAAAATTATTTATTAGTTTGATCCAAGAGCGTTTTTTTTTACTTTGCTTTTACGCACGTGCGTTGTAGTCTTTTAATAGTGCGTCATCAGCTGTCTGCTTTGTTTGAACGGAGAAGCTGGAGGCGTTATAACGTTATAACGTCTATAACGTTAATCGGCGGAAAACCGCAAAGACGGCAACCAAAAGCAGTGAAAATTCACTATTCGTATTACCAGAGTTGATAGCACAAACAAAATATTAATGCAA
The DNA here is from genome assembly GCF_022655615.1 of Tachysurus fulvidraco. Classification (NCBI taxonomy): domain Eukaryota; kingdom Metazoa; phylum Chordata; class Actinopteri; order Siluriformes; family Bagridae; genus Tachysurus; species Tachysurus fulvidraco. Next base: position 15,597,885 of record NC_062522.1, read on the forward strand.
ACAATCCATTCAATACTAAATAAAAATAACATTTATTGATTTGGTCTTTGTCTTGTGAATATATTTTTTTTTATTAATGACTGCATTCATTGGACACACTGTTTGTAGAGAATGCACATGAACTGATTTGATTCAGGACTGGCTTCATTACATCATGCATAAAATTTTGGTGTCCACTTTTGCCATTTAATAAAACCATAACTTTTGGCTTACTATGTAGTCATATAAAACTCTTCTTGTTTTAAATTCTCACTGAGGGCTAAGCCCCCCTAAAGATGAAATCCTAGAACCGCCCCTGGTGACAGGTAAAAATGAATAGGATGATCAAAGTTCTTAGAGATTTATTTAGCCAAGCCACAATCTAGCTACAGTTTGACCTACTTCAGCTAGGCAAGTCAGTTGGAATTAGGTGTAGGTTCTGTGACTAAAATTAGAGATAAGATGTTGCAAGAAGTTTATTCACGTTTATAAATCTAAAACACTGCAATGTTTATCTTTTTCCCCCTTACTGTAGGTTGACAATATGATAAACTACAATTTGACCCAAATCAGCAACAGCCACTAAACAGCAGTTAAACATTTACAAATCACATTATAGGGTTCAGAGGTACAAGTGTAAATGCATACACTTATCTTAAATATTGAGTATTAGTCAACAATGAGATAATGACCTGAATGTCCTATGCAACCACAAACATTTAACTCTTCATATTATCATATGAATCCATTGCAAATGTTATTTTTATATGTACTAACATGAATTAAGGCTAATGCCCAGTGACCCATCAGTTAGTTTAACAGTATTTAGTTTGCAATCAATTAATTAAAATCATTCAATTGCTACAGGTGAAAGCTTACGAACACCACACATTTCTGACTTTGGCTTGAGTTACCCTGAGTTAAACAGTTAAAAAAAAGAAGTGACTGTTGTCAGGTCTTAAAGTGAAGTATCTACATTGTCACTCAAACCCTCTACCCTCTTCATTCTCTGCAATTATATTTACTTATTACATTAATAATAATGGAACTAAATAAAACAAGCTAGCCATCAGTAATGGATAATTAAGTCACATTTGCACTGTCATTTCATTGTTGCACAGTGAGGTAGAGTCCAACGGTTTTATATACGCCATCAAGTAAAACTGAAGGACAAGTTTTGTGAGTTTGAGCATCACTGAAAGTGGGGAAAATGTTCCATATATATTGTCTGTTGTTGGTGTCAACCGGCACTGAGGATTGAGAGCACGTCTCCACATCGAGCACTCAGTTTAAGCTCAGCAAGATGGTCAGCTCTTGTAGGACCAATGTTCACGATGGCCACTGGGAGTCGTCTCTCACTGGCTGCTAACAGGAACCGGTACCCAGAATACACCTGGACACAAAAATAGAGTTTTATTCATTATATATATATATATATATATATATATATATATATATATATATATATATATATATACATATACGTATATATATACGTATATATATACGTATATGTATAGAGAGAGAGAGAGAGAGAGAGAGAGAGAGGCATGTTTTTGAAAAAATGTCTTTGTTCTTAGCGTATTTTTCCCCGTAAATGCCATCTTACTGCTAACTTTATTGCATGTCAAAGTGAAATCTGTCATTTGCAGTGTCACTGAGGGCAAACTGAGGGTCAATGAGTGGAAACAGACTTTTGTGGATATCAACTTCTAAAGTGCAATCAGCAGTTTTTCTGCACCCCTTGCAAAAGAACTTGTGATATGAAATTCAGGCCAATATCGACCCTGATAACAAGAACTACTATTGAATCAATATATCCCTTTCTGTCTCAGTGCTCACCTGCAGTGAAGATCCAGCCACAAGCACAGCATCAGCCTCAGCCAGCCGGTTATGCACAAACTGCACAGTTGCACGGTCTACCACATCACCAAAAAATGTGACAGCAGGCTTAAGGATGCCACCGCAGGACTGGCATGAAGGAACCCTGAATTGTAGCACCTGTTCATCTTCCAGCAACACGTCTCCATCCGGTGCCACCTCGCCTGCGCTTGCTTCCCAGTCGGGGTTCAGTGCAGCAAAACGCTTCTGCAGCTCCATCCGTGCAGTCAGCTGCCCACAGCCCATACACACAACTCTGACACACATACACACCACACAATAATGCCATTTGTTCTGGAAACTGACCAACATTTAAAACTGATAACAGCAAACAATTATGTTTCCAAAATAAAACCTTATGTGCAATTGTGAAAACTGTCTATATTACTAATAAAAAAAAATTGGATTTTGAAAGATTTATACAATTTTCACAAGTGCACTGTGAAAAAATATTTAGACTACCTGTGTGAGCATCCATGAAGTTCAGTCAGTCTCTGGTGTCCTGCCTTTGAATGTAAAGCATCCACATTTTGAGTGACAAGCCAGTGAACTTTGCCTTTCTCCTCCCAGTTCCTCAGGGCATGGTGAGCTGAATTTGGCAGGTGAGAAGAAAACAGCGGCCAGCCTACGTAATTGCGGGCCCAATAGCGCTGACGAGCTTTGGAACTGCGCATGAACTCTGTGTGTTGCATTGGCCGGCGATTTGTGCGTGCATACAGCCCTACACCTTCTGAACGGTAGTCAGGGATTCCTGACTCAGTCGACAGTCCAGCTCCAGTTAACACAAAGAGGTGAGAGGCTTGTGATACAAATGCCTGGAGCTGTTCTAAAGAGCTCCTGTCTACCGAGCTGCTGGATGGAACAAAGTTCAGCACACCGGCAGGAACCGTAGAGGCAGCACGTCTTCCCAGTGCCACACACTGAGGCATGGATCGCCATTGCAGCAGCATCTGGAATAAGGTTAGAAAAGTAAACTGTAGAGCCTGCTGTAAGAACTGCACTGCAGCAAGACCACTTGTAATTAACCTTAATAGGATTAATCAATAAATGCTTATGTTATGATTAAATATGTGTATATGCTTAAATACATATGCTTGCTTTACAGAAATAAATGAGAGTACCATAAAAGTTAGATTTTATCCTATTGACATGAAACCCTGTTTCTGCCCGACTTCTCTTCTTGTTGCAAACTGAACTAACAATATCAGTGAGTCAGCAGATACTCTTCCACTCATAAAGCTCATTCGGGTCTTTCAGTTTGTTCAGACTCAAAGTAAGGGACAAATTCATTCAATATGTCCAACCAACATGCGTCTTCACAACCAGTACTCAGTACAAAGTTCTACATTCTGTTTACAACGTGACTCTGTATTCACGTTCTAATTCTAAGTTAGAACCACAAGCCCCTACGTTACACCCCATACTGCACCACATACCTGATATCGTACCACTGCTCGACTGGGTATGCATCAAGACTCATCTCTGTTCTGGTACCTACTGCAGGTGGTGGAATGTAGTTCCACCAGATATCAGAACAAGTCATTTACTGTCATCAAACAACGTCGAATGTCAAGTCAAGTGTCAAGAAGCCCTATTGTCATTCCAACCCTATATAAATGGCACAGTACACAGAAAAATTGTTGTTAAAGTTCATACAGTACGAGTACCGTTCTCAATCAGACTCAAAGCCCATGCACAGCTCAGAAAGCCACCAAAGCAGTCACCTTTAACACAGGCGAGAAAAAATGAACCAAAAATATGTCTGAACATGTAAGTAATGTACACAAGTAACGATTCAGTTCCTTTAAAAACAAGATTCATTCAAAAACAACAATTTGTTCACAAACAATTCACCACTATTATGTGATGTGCATGAGAGAACTGCATGAAAATGATCGATATGTAAATGACTGCTGATCACAAGTCATACATCATGAAGTGCTTTTATTAGTGCTGTAGTTCAGTTCTTATCCCAGCTGGCAGTTATATAAACAACTAGGCTGAATTATTACCGCCTTATGATAGTGAATCCATACAAAAGGAAGATTTTCACAGCATGATCAAAATCTTTTTGTTTATCGTTCATTTTGGCGAAAAGCTATTAAAGAGATGTCATATATCCAGACTGACAAACACAACAACAATGTACAGTCAGAATGCTTATTATTACTCCTAACAGAGATTTCAGAATTATAAAAGTGTTCAAAACAGTACAAACTTACCGATACTGTGTAGTTTTTCCACCAACTCATGAAGCTACATGAGAACTTGAGTTGCTTATATCATCGTGTACAGTACTTATGTACTATTTGTGTGGGTCGGGTCACTATAACCACTTCCGTATTAGAAATTACTGGTGCATCATGGGAAATGAAGTGTTTTAAAGACATTGTGTTAAACCCATGTTCTAATTGAGAAAGAAAATCTTTCTCTCTCTCAATATCAATTTCATTCTGATTCATTTTCTCTCACGTTAATTGCCAGCTGTAATATAAATGGCAAGTTTGTATTAATGAACTAATTCGCATGTATTATTGTTTCATTTCGTCTCATTCACAAGGACATTAATGGTTAATGCTTTACATCTAATAATAACTTCATAAAAATGTGCTATTTGTCATTCATCAAAGAAAAAAAACATATCATTCTTAAAACGGTGTAAAAGTTTTATTTATTTTTATTAGTATTTATCGGAAGAGTCACAAGTGTCAGCACTTGAGTAGCGATCAATAAGATTTCCAGAATTGAGAAAGTCTTGAAGACAGAGAGCTTTACATTTTCTAGTTTCTCAGTAACATGCTGTGTATGTTGTCCCAAGTTCAAGAGAGAATAAAGCGAGGCTAGCGATGGAATTGTTGTTTATAGCTGCTACAGCATTAGTAAAAACAGGAACTAACTTCTTGTCTTGTTTCACATAAAAATGTTTAAAAAGTTTATAATGTTAATTAATAACTTAATTATTGTCATAGTTGGCAATTTGCTGCAGTTAAGAGCAGAAAAACAGTGTAATGATTACAATTATGTGAACAATGTAACACTTCAGGTTGCTGTTACTGGAAAATAGCCCAATTTGAGGTGGTAACAGTCCACTGCTTTATATCTACATGCATCACAACACCCCAACATTAGTCCGCTTCAAGAAACAACATGACCTTACAACAACATTACATAATACATAATATATACCAGTGGTAATGAGAAGATTTAATTGAGTCATTTATTGAGTAGTAGAGATTATAAAATGAAACATTCCTGATGCTGTATGATTATGTCAGCTTGTTCAGAACATACTGCACACATCTTGGTTGCAAAACTGCAGAATGTCTGTCATACACACACAGACACACAAAGACACACAAACAAAATAAATGAATTATGACAAAGTTCCAAAAAGTGACTTTTTGGCAGTATGATGTAACATTTTAATTTAATATTTATGTATAATCTCTTTTAAGTACTTTCCAGCTGTATGATAATATGAAAGAGATTTACATTTTTCAAGAAATAGTGTGCATTCACCTGAATATGTGCAGTTAAAAATGCTTTCTACTTGTGAAAAGAAATCCTCTCCTAGTATGGTGCGATAGTCCATGTGATTAGTGTGAACCAGACAACGTGTGGCATCTTTAAAGAGCAAATCACTTTCACCATACTGCTGAGACTCAAACAGACGGAACTCAGAATCTGGACGTGTCTTCTGAGGAAAGATAACAATTCAGAAATAAATAACTACTGAACATTCTTTTATAACTCTCTGAGAACTGTATCAGGGGCATTTGTAAACCTATTTATTCATACAATTATCAGCCATGTAGATCCTGATCTGCAGCTTTGGGTAATGTTCACATCAACCATTAGAATGGAGAGTGATTTGGACTGTGGCATGGCTGTTGGTGTGAGATGGGCAGGTCTATTTCCTAGGATTTTCAGATACAACCATCTCTAGAGTTTACCCAGAATAGCACCAACAGCATGAGTTCATGGAACCAACCAGCCTTGTGTCAACAGTCCTGGCAGGTGATGGTGTGTGAATGGTGTGTGAAATATTTTTTGAAACACTGTTGGCCTTTTAATATCAGTCATTTATTGAATTTCACACACTATTTGAGTATTGTTGCAGATCATCTGCATCCTTTTATGGCCACAATTTGCCATTCTTTTAATGGCCGCTTCCATCATGATAATGCACCATGTAATAAAGCAAATGTTATTTGATATTATAAATGTTCATGTTAAAAATACATTATCAAAACTACCATAATGGTTAATGAGAATGGCAAACCCAAAGAATTATATGAATTCTAATGAAATAAATTATTTATTGAGACCTGTGACTTCATGAGGAAGTCGTAGATACGAGCAGCCAGTACAGGCCTTGTCATAACAATGTTGGGTGGAATGGCTCCCAGGTTACAGTTCTTCCACTCTGTCAGTGAGGCCCGCTGTCCATCTGCACACAACAACTCAAAATCCCTGACATCCCAATCCTTGGCCCAGCCACTGCTGTTCAGATCTGCCCATCAGAAGAACATAAGGTAATTAAATAGGTGATAATAGTCACAGGATCTTCAACATCTAATACAAAGTTGAAAGAGAAAAAAAAATCTTACTTTTACCACAACTAGGAACTATGTATGTTGTAAAGCCATTGTAAAGCTATTTCTTACAGTATACAGGTAAATTTGTAATGGGGTAGTTTAACCTCACCAATGAGAAATTAATGAGAATGCAAAAGCTTTAATTTTTATATATATATTTTTCATGTACGTGGATGTGTGTAGTAGCCAAGTCACATTTGATGTTGCTGTCTAGGTTGTGATGCTCCATAAATGCCACATCTCCATAGCTTTTCCCAGTTTGGTCTCCAACCAGACACCTAAATATGCATAAGTGTTAATAGCTTCACTCAAGGAGCCAACGGTGGCTCTTCTTCAGATTATAAGGAATCTTAATGACAGCAGCCACTATTCAGAACTTAGGTATTTCAGACTTCAGTAAGCACAGTAAGCTTTCCAATGGTGTAGTCCAATAAACAGTGCAGATATGCAGTGATACTCTCTCACCTCAGAGCTCCCATATTTCCATAGTAGCGCTCATTGTGGTTGTTGGAGCAACGTTTGGTGGCAGCTTCCTCTGTCCCACCTACACACACCTTACACAGACTTCCTTCTGCACCTGGCATACAGCCCTTCCAAAACACTTTAGAGTACACTGCCATCACAGGTCCATCAGATGATCAGAGCAGTACAGTAAAACATTTAGTATTAGTTTCTCTAAAGTACATCAGTAAATAAATTTACACCAGTATATAAACTATGTACATCGTGAGGTGCAAATTTGATCAGATAATCGCAGTCTTTATTATGTAATATGCACACTGGCTGTTATTTTCACTTCTTTGGTTTATCATAATGCTTAGCATAAACCAATTGTTTTATTTATACAGTAGGATTAGCATTCATTCGACTAGCTAGTTACCCAAACATACTATATCATACTCATCTCTCATCTCATCTCTTCACATTAGGGAGCTAAGTAAGAAGTAACTCACTCACTGACTCACTGTCAATAACAACTTATCCTGGTCAGTATCATGGTTTATCCCGGGAATTACTAGTTTAAGTTTGGCAAGGTTAGATTTTTGACTGCATTTATGAATAAATTTAAGTTTCAGTACTTAGTTACAAAATCTGGTAGAATATGTTTACCATGATCTACCATGACAGCAATAAATTATCTTGAAGTATAGCTTGAAATTGATCCTATTTTGTGACATGGAACATTAGATTAACTATTATATTGTGTAATTAATACAAAAGTTATGTTGGTAAGGATTTCATTGGTTACAAGTAGTTTTTCTGTTCGGTGCAAACAGCATATAAAAATTATAGAAATAAGAGAACTTGCAGTACCTTTGTTTGGCTCACAGGGGGCATTACTATCGTTGTGCTCTGAACTAAGTGAGTGCTGGACAGGCAGAACCCAACCAGCCGGACTGTACACGGGCCCGTGGCAAGAGCGTCGGCCAGCGAGATTCCCAACATACAAACTTCTACTGGAACGCCGTGCCACTGCCACACCATACACTGGTAACAAGTCTAGTGGATTTAAGCAGCTCACACACATTATAATCATGTTTGGAAATAATATAGCTGGGCATATATTGCTTTACTATAAATACATAAGATCCCACAGCTTACCTTTAGCCTCAAAAGGTCCTCCTCCATTGAAGTCACACTTCATCCCTTAAGTACAAAGACATCAGGAATATATACACATCAAGAGATGCATAATCAACAAAACAATCCATCCTGTGTATAGGATATTATTTACCATAATACTCAGTCACTACTGGTACAAAACCACATTTCCCTGCAATAAAAGCATGTGTAGCATCCAGGGACACAGCATCCACTTTATCCCTCTGTAGGAAGACAGAAAAAACATTGACTGCGTGATCTTGTTCATACAGTACAGAATGTTGTCTCAACACATCTAGACATCACTGAGTAAAACAGAATACAATGACGGGCAGTTTGTTAGTGTTATTTTTAAACATGAATTGTTGCATCTACTTAAGTGTCCAATGAGATTAATCCCTTAATCACATATATTTAGTTATTCAACAGTAATGTTCATCTTACTGGACCTTGATCTTTTCAATGCAGTCACTCATAGATGAAGCGCTCACACATACAAGAGGATCAGACTTTATGCTCAGAGCCCACTGCTCACATTTCTCCTGTTCAGCATGACTTATACAACACCACCTCACCACGCTGTCCTCAAGAGAGCTACCTAAAAACACACACAAACACATGCGCACACACACATGCCTTTACTGTTGTGTGCAGAGGAGATGCAAGAGGGTGATGGATGGTTTTCAAATTACCAGCAGAGTAATTTGAAAACCGTAATCAGCAAAGACAAAAACCAGAAAGAAATTGTATGTCATTAATGTATTAGAAAATGTATGATATATTCAAAGAATGTTTATATCTGTTTTATCTGTTTTTTCTTTAAGATATAAAAAGAGATATAAGAGTTATATACTTTATATTAGCTGCCTGACAACAGCATGAACATGTCACTGGCTGGATAGAAGACATGTCCACTTTTAGCCAAGCTAAAGATCAGTCAGAAATGGAAATATCTACTGCAGCTGAATGAACTTAATATACAGATGTTTTCTTTAATTTTGTTGCTGTTTTTCATCAATAAATTTGTGTCATAACCTAAACACCTTAACTGAACAGGCCTGTAAATACAGGAGCAGCAATATTTTACTAGGAATCCGCAAAGTTTGTGCAGCCACAGAAGCCATTCTCTGTATAATAAATTCCAAAGAACGCCTCAGTTATCTATTTATTTATTTGTTTCTTTGTTTATTTTACAATTTTAGCCTTAAAATTGATGATATATTATAAAATATTTTGCCTGTATATTGGCTTCAAATGCCTTGTTCCTGAGCACATTAGGCCCAAGCTAACATAACATTTATAAGGTTACTGAGGTTTGGATTAAACCCATTTAAATACATTATAAAATAAATATAATAGTTTTGAAATGATGGACTATGATTTCCACAACTGTACCCTGATTATCCTTTACAGACTTAATAATTAATTAATTTTGAGCTCCCACTGTTAGAAAAAAATAATTAGCATGTAATGGAAATGAGGACAGTCTCCAAACGTGATTATTAGCCTAAAGTCAATAGTGTGTAGGGCTGTACTTCCTGGCCTATTAATCTGAATGGATGTTTGGTATATTAAAATGAATTCATGCCATTCACATACGTTTAGGATAAGATATACCTTCATGTCTTAACCCTTTGAGCAAAGCAACATAGTCCAGTCCCAGAACCTGACTGATGTCTATGCCTTGTTGCAGTATGAACAGTTTATCAGTGACGTCTCTGAACAGCAAATCACCCACTCTGTAAACTGATGAATCAAATAGCTGGAAACGATGATTCTCTTTTCCCTTCCGGCCAAATGCTGTCTAATAAATAAAATGGTAAATTATCACCAAAGAAAATGTTAGCAGAACTGACATTAACACATATGGTACAGACATTACCTGAATTGCTGAAAGGAACTTGCGAGCAAGGTTTTGATTGTTTATACGTGTAACCACAGCTCCACCAGGGCCACGGCCGAAATTACACTTTCTGAAACTGCTCAATGGAGCTTGAGTGCCATCTGTGCATAATAACCTGTATTCATCCTTTACGCTGTCTGTATCGAGTTGGGTTTGAGATCGAGAGTGACAAAGAGTGTGACAGCGAGGTAGAAAAAATAAGTAGTGTGAAAAACACTATCAATTTATAGAATAATGTGTCAGAAGCCTAAGCTGAATGTGAAGTAATAGAAATAAAACATCTACACATTAACCATCTATGCTTTCCAGGGCTGTATGATCCACAAAGGCCACATCTCCTGCTCCATACTTCAGGCATCTGAAAGAGAGCAAATGGTACACAATGTGTGTGTGTGTGTGTGTGTGTGTTTGTGCTAAGTAAACTATTTTTAAGGAATGTAGCATGTGTGCATGTGCAGGTATATTTTTAAACCTGAGTGCCCCTTGGTTATGGTAGAATGGTTCACTATGAGATGTCTCACAGTAAAAGTTCTTCTGTGGGACATATGACTTCTGACCCTGGCATCTGGAACACAGGTTGCTAAATGGCATTGTTCCAGCTCCAGGCACACAGCTGGTATTAAAGAATGCACTGACAGCTGAAAACAACAGAAATAGAGATTTTATATATATATATATATATATATATATATATATATATATATATATATATATATATATATATATATATATATATATATATATTCTTTTTTATAATGAAAAGAAGAAAACAGCATTAAAGCACTTATTTTGAACTGGAGTACAATAACTGATTCTGTTCTTTTCTCAGTACAGTTCTCAACATCTCAAACTCTTGTCCATGGTTATCGCACATTCACTGGATGTAGTGAGATGTATGAAATAGAAAAATGCATAAAAGTATATATCGTTTCCTTGAAATTGCCTAATGCCCTTATTACATAATAAAAAAATACCCTGACTGAGGGGCTGTCCTTCAGCCCAGGGCAGGAGATTGTGGGAAAGCAATTGCCCTAAAGGCAAATTCCAGCCTGAGGTCCAGCGAGCTCCACTGTGACAGCTCTTAGCTCCCTTAAGAGAATGGATGTCTATTGAGCTTGTGTTTCTCACTACTGCCACTGCCAAGAGACAGGTGCCTGCAGAATGACACACACATTATTACAGTATTGAAGCAGTGCTTAAGTGCTAAAACAAATACATTGTTTAAGCCCAGTTTTTCGTATAATACATTTCTACCATCACTGTAGATCTCTTTTGCAACTGCTGCAAGACCAAACTGCTTTACTGCAGAGTAAACCTCTCCAGCATCCAGAGTCACAAGGTCAGCTTTATTGTCCTGAAAGAACAGCAACAAATGAGATAAAAATAATAGCTTAGCATTTTTTTCAACCTAATCTCTATCCAACGCATCTCTAGCATATGTGCGATGATGAAATTTTATCCAACACCTTATATCATACTGAGAAAAGGATCAGAAAATCTGTTGACTGGAAACTTTGGAGACTTATAATGGATTTTTAAGAGCAGTTATTGGGTCCAACAACCATTATTATTACATTAAAATCTTATGTAAGTAGCAGTCACCCACCCGTATCTTACTGAGGCAGTCAGCAGTGCTGAAGGCTCTCACACAAGACAGCTGGCTGTACAATGTGGCTGCAGGAGAAAAAGCAGCTCCAAGTGCTTTGGCCAGGTCTGCACATTTCCTTTGCTCTGGCTCTGACACTACACACCAACGCATCTTTTTTGCTGTATAACACAGCCATTAAAGGGTCCATTTAACATTAAGGAGTTAAGGAGCATACACCCACAACTCTGAACAAATTCAACCATTCTGAGAACTAAACTCCAGAAATTGATCCCAATGATACAATGATTACAATAACTTACTTTGTAATTCTCACAATGGCAGAACAACATCTTTGCCTGTGCTTTGCAACATGCATCATGCTCTGGACTACATTTAATTTGGCCTGATGATGTTTGTTATGGGTTTGCTATTTTATTATTTGACTGTAATGATGTCCCATATTACTGATGCCCTGTATTTGAATCTGTATGCGGGTCCTGTGTTCATTCCATGCTGTTTTTTAAATACTGACATGAAACAATTAAAAGAAAAATGTGATTGAATGTCAAGCAGGATTCATTATTAGTTAGCAGTATACACTTACCCCGCACAGCAGCAGAGAAAAGGAGGATGACGATTATTCCACACGCACCCTTCATCATGCTGCCTAATTCACTGCTATGAGACTCACATGCAGAAGTACAGAAACCTCAGTGAATAGCAGGTCACTGTTGCCAGATTGGGCACTTTACCTCCTAAGCCTTGTTTTTAGTTATGTATTGATTCTTTGATTAAAAGTAGTAGCAGCTTTTATTATTGGTTCAAGGTAAAACTGAATGAACAAGCTATTTTACATGAAAACATACAGATGTACAAACTTCAAAATATGTCAAAAGTTAAAAAGTTTACAATCAACAGGGGTTAATAAAAGATTTCACACCATAATAGCCTTGTTAAATCTTTTTTTCTTCAAGGCAAATCTTTTGTTTATATTAACGTGCTTAATCAAATATTTTAGAGTTTCTATACTAACACTTTAGACAGGGATTTGTATGGTGGAGGCTCCACATAATCTAAACCTAACTGTTAAAATATGAACTGGTAATGTTTAATTAACATTTATGGAAATAGTTGCAGATATCAGTGCTTTATAGCCATCAGTGGACAGAGGACTTTGGGCTTTCAGGTTTTTGAGTAAAATTACAAGAAATAACTTAGTGGAATTTCTTCATTAATTAAAAACAACAACAACAACAACAAAAAAACGGTTAAAACATGAAGTGTAACAACTGGTAAATTGATATATTATTTAAAAAAAAATACCAAGAATTGTGTGCTTTTACTGAAAAATAACCCACAACTCACTATAATTATTGTCATATAACAGTATTCCCAATTGGGTTTTCTTCCTTGTTTATATAACTCTTTCATGACAGAATATAAATCTTATTTTAGACTTCTTTGCTAAAACTTTTTTTTTTATTATATATACATACATACATACATACAAAAACTGGAAACTAAAAATGATTGTTGCACAATAACTCTCATCCTTTTCCTGTTAGTCTTTGTGTTACTCAAGCATACCCACAAACAGTGAAGTTACTGAACTGAAACTCTAATATTTTATGCCTATCCAAGTATCCGAGACTGAACCACTGTAAGGAAAATCGTGATTTCAGAGATGCATGTTTTCAGAGGGAAGGGTATTCTGGGCTCTGAGCGCATGTGGAAGGAATCAAAGTGTGTCACTAACATCTTGCTTCCAGCTTTTCCAAAACAAGTTGTGCCTACTAGCTGAGGTTTCTTTTTAACATAAAAAAGTGCAAAAACAGTAGAAGCCAGACCTACACTAGGCCTGAGTTTAAAAAAAAAAGAAAAAAGAAAAAGAAAAAAAAAAGAAAAAAAAAAGAAAAAAGAAAATCTAGAAATATGAAAATAACTTTTTATTTTCAGAAACTACACTTAAAGATCTACAACTATAAAAGTTGTTGTTTATAAATAAATAAACAAATGTTAAACATGAAAATGTACAATTCTGCTATTTCTACACTTTTGCAAAATACATTATTGTATTTCCTCACAGTTTATGTTTGACAGATTAAAGTGAACTTTTACATTTGAAGGTGAACTTCTACAGATGTCAAGAAATTTCTAATTCCTCATCTTTACCTGATCCATCTAGTGGTAATCTAGATTTGGTGCAAAAGCAGAATGCAAAGCAGAATGCATTATATCTATATTTTAATGTTGGCTCTCAGCAGTTGACTTTCTATGCTGTTAACTCTAGCAGCATGGCAGATCATGATGGGCTTTCGTTCATTTATTTTCTCAGACAGAGTAGAAATACGGATCTCTAGCTGTAACATAAAAAAGGGGGAAAAAATAAATTATTCAAGTCAGATTGTACTGTTCCATAGACGCAAAGCACATATAAACACAATGTAAAATAGTGATTGACTGGAGAACCTGCCATCTGCAACAATAATACACCTGACAGCTGTTATTCTAACAGGCAGATTTATGCTTAAACTGATCTCCTAAAAGAATGTGTGTTAAACGTAACCCAGAAGAATCATATTTACAGTCATACTGCATGTGCACTGAAATGATTTTTCCTTCTGAAGTGTTCACCTGGATTACAAATAGTGCAGTTTATGTAATCAAATAACTGTCTGTTCCATCTTTCTTGCACGAAATATTCTAGTACAAAAATATTAGAATGCAAAAAAAAAAAAAAAAAAAAAAGCAGTGGAATCCTAATAAACAGATTGGAGGAGTGATGCATTTTTAAGAAAAATTCTAAACTCATACATTCTAGTTTATGCAAACATGTATCACAAGTCCAAAAATGTATCATGATTGAAGATGATGCTTACATTTTTTTTTCAAACTCCCGTGTTTAATATTGATGGACAGATTATAAACAGGACAACTCATGATATTCAATGGAAAAATTTCACCTAGAGATTATGTGAGTTTGAAACAAAGCTTTTTCTTCTGGGTAAAGCCGATACTGTTTTATTTATTATTATAGATATTGTTATTTCACAACAAGGTAAGTGTTTCCCTTTCACAATGATCACAAAAATGATATGCATTTTTGTAATCTGTCAAGCAATTAAAATTTTGAAGGCCTTTAAAAAGCACAACCATCATCTGCTTAATCAAGTCATTCCAACAGAAGCAAGAAAGTTGACTCTCTTTAGTCCTTTCTAGGACTGAGATACAGAAACAAATGAGGAGCATGAGATAAATACCTCATTTATTTCTTGTATAATGCCTTCTTTTTCTTCGGTATCTGCATCTTTGCCTGTTGTCCCGAGCCAATTTCTCATCACTTTTTGAAGTTTGCGCCATGTCCTGTTTGTAGAGTGGCAGATTTTTCACCAGGACGAATGCCAAGCAAAACATACTAACAAGAAACACGAGCCAGAATCACAGAACATTCAGGACGTAATACATACTGCAGCTGTGTTTTATCTTGCTGATATCTCTGCAGGTCGAGTCTGATAATATACAATTCCCTTTTTAAAGCTTCAGTAGGATCACTGCTTGTCTGCAGGAGCTGTGGCTCTTCGCTCTCGTCATCATCCGCATCCACAAAAACACTTTCACACACACCTTCTGGTTAGACACCCAGATGACACAAAACGATTCAGAAAAAAATTCTTACAACAAAATTTATACAATCCTTAACTTTAAACCAGGGTTATAATGGAGGATAAAAAACACCCAGACAACATTTACACATCTTTCATAATGACATAGCACTTACTCACCGTTTAAAGTATTTAATAAAATGAAGTAAATAAAATAAAAGTAGTCTCCATATTGCATTGCTTCTTATATAACAAGGTGCATCACCTTGACATGACCACTCTGTATGAAATTTAATGGCAAGCAGTTTTCATCCATGTTGCTGCCATGCTTACTTATGTGATTACAGGAATATCATTTACTAATGCAGTACCGTTTTGAAATACAAATTGAAAAAAATTGATGTGACTGATATTTTAATCTACTACCAATATTACTCACTGGAACTAATGTCATTTGTATGAGAGGTCTGTTTATGTGTGCATGGTTTACTTTGACCAGGTAGCTTAGGGTGGATGAAATCCTGAGGGGTGAGGAGTAAGAGATCCTTGTTTCTGAAACCTGTCTGCTGCACCTGTTAAAGGAAGGAGACATGTGAGATAAACAAAAAAGAAAAGGAAAAAAGAAAGCTATAAAGTAAAACAGAGTGCTCTGATCCTTCGAAAAATGATTAAGCCATGAAACAACATATGTTCCATGCATGCATGTAAAACCAGGCCTGCAAAATTCACCATGCCCGGTGATTTAGATGCAGTAAATGAAGAAGGAGGAAGCAGCAGCTCCTGGTTCTCAGAACTATTCTGTATAGTAGGGTTTTCTGCTGAGCCAGACATGATGGCCAGGACTGGAGGCTTAATGTTCAGAACAGGAGGCTTCAATGATGCAGAGAGAGACAAGCCAGTGGGCTGTGGCTGGATGAACTGAAGGGAAACAGGGTGGGAAAGACTAGACTTTGGAAGAGATTCTAAAGGTGATGTGGGTCCTTTGCCACTCTGACATGCATACTGCGGCTGAGCACTGCAAACAAGAAAACAAAGGAATACAGAGGTTACATAAAGGAATGTAAGGGATTTTTCCATCTGTCAGTGTTTCAGTTTTACATGCATTACATAATGATACGGTGGACAATGTGGATCCACTGACTGATTTATATAATAAAGCCAAAATGTTAGCCGAACACAAAATCATGGACTAATTCTTGAATTTTACAATAACTGTAATGTATAATGGGGCAAATACTTGCCCTGATACCCCCAATATTTGTCCTGGAGAAACTCCTAGTTATATATGAGAATGCATGGTGATTAAATAATTTATAGTCTTGATTGAGTCTAAATATAACAATGTTAAGTTATCCTTTTATATATTTTTTATATTATTAAATTGTAGTCACGCATTTTGGCAAGTATATATATATATCAAAATGTATCTTTTCATATATAGTTTTACTTCAATTTACTTCAAATTTTAGATTACATCATTCAAGAGTTTTTTTTTAGGAAAAGCCTTCAAGGTGATTCGAAGTCTTTGTGTATAAAGCTTAATCAAAAATACTACTAAGAATTTAAAATATCAAATACTTTTGATTTTTTTTTAACCCTTTCTTCGTCTCTGGAAAAATTCCAGGTTATTTCTTCATTATAAGTTTGTGTATCCAATCTTGCAGTGTATATAGTCACAGCATTTCCTGCTAATTTGTTCTGTTTCTGATTAAGGTGTTGGGAACTGTACCTCCTAGATGGAGTTGCATTGTGATTATTGACTGTGTGACTGTGTCTGCCAGGCTGCAGCAGTTCTTTGGCTGGTGAGTCTAATAAGTCAACAGGCCTTCGTGGTTGCAACCTAGATGCTCGAACCAGCAGCCTAGAGGTTTGAAAAGAGGGCTACCATAAGTTAACACAATCCATCATTAATTATCAAATATGCTATCACAATACTTACACAGTACATACATGATGGTTGCTACATAAAAACAACAACAACAACACTTTCTTTATATTTAATGATAGCTGTTTATGGATATCAGACCAGGTAAGCAAATCAGGTATGCCTACAGGACAACCACTGACCGCTGATGAACTGACATGTAATCAGTTCAACCGTCATCTATAGACTATATAATTCATCAATGTAATTGAGCTACTTGAACTTCAGGCTCTTACTTACAGTTTGTTTATAGTGGAATCGTCTGCCCTCTGCTCTGTGGCTGGGCTCCTGATTGGTTGGTAGGTGTGACTTTGCTCTTCAGGCAGGGAAAAGGATACACTCTTTTTTGTTTTCATGGGCATGTCATTCTTGTTAGTCTCTCTGACTCTGGAAGGTTTGCATAATACCGACCGCTTCCATCGTAAGGCACATCTCCTTACCACTGCCTGCAGCTGCCGTGAACTCTATGACATAACATTTTAAATATACACACATTTCTTTTTTTTCTATTCAGAATGTGTAAGTGACACATTAAAGGTATTGGTGTCTGAATATCTGGTTATGCAGCTCATCACAACCTCATAAAAGCAACAGTAAAATTATGCAGTCCAACCCATTCATACTCACCAGCTCATGGTTGCGGAGAGCCATGTTTGAAGAGAAGGCATTCATGTGAGTCGTGTATGTAAGGATGTGGGTAACGCCTTCTCGTAGCAGTTCATCTCTGTAGAACTGAGCTGCTGCTGTGAGACGGCTCTCTTTTCTTTGGCACTCAACAACCCAGTGTCTCCAGGCACAAAGCACCTGAAATCATAAATACAAACACAACAATGAATTGTATAATTGTTAATAAGTTAAATAGAAGCAAAGTAGCTGTTGTTTAGGTATTACCTTGGCTTGTAGGTTCAGAGACCAGTGCCAAAGGGCCCTCTCTGTTAGCTCTGCCTCTCTTCTTCTGCTCTGTAGCTGTGACAAAAATAAATATACATGGGGTAAAAGGGGACAAAATCAAACAGAGAATCTTGAGAAAGATTTCTCTCATGCTGGAGTTAGTTACAACTTCTAGTCAATCATTTGCCTTAGTTACTTTGTTGTCTGTAATGTATATTCCATATTTTGGAATTATTCTGTTTATTTCTCTTTTTGTTTTTGACCATAATACACAACACCTTTTAATACAATACTTTAAACACAAAATTAGACGTGTCTGAAGTACAAACAATGAATGTTTACATGCATAGTACTCACCTGTGCTTTCCAGAGGACAAAAACATGCTGACATATTCTTAATCTGTGTAGCTCATTGCTTCTGATTTTCATGACCTAATACATACACATACATTCAACATAAATATATCAGGACAATTGTGTATTACAGTTTAATACAAGGTGGTAAAGACTGACTAATGGGCACCTGATAGTGTTTGTGCTGGTAATTTTGCACTACCCAAGCCCGGAGACATTTTTTGAGCAGGATATGGCGGTGATATCTGCAGGCTTTCTCCACAGACAGCCTCTCTGCTCTCACCTCACTGCACTTCTCTCTCCACCTCCTAAGAACTGCCTCCATCCGAACTATGAGAAAACACATACAAGCATGGTTCAGACACCATGGATAGGAACTCGGATAGCCCACTGATAACCCACAAGTTGACAGTTGATGCATGTGTTGTGTGCTAAATGAAACTATGTTTAATAGCAGCGAAGCTATTAAAATATTAAACACCTATATGTGTACAAAATATAACATTTGCCACAAAGGGAAAGCTGTAAAATGATAGTACTGAATATTAAAATAAGCAAAAACTGTGTTGCAAATAGTACCTTTGTCCAGGTGAAGTTGAGCTTTTCTCAGTGCTTCCTCCTGCTCATAATGATGAAATGCTTTGAATGCTGATCTCTGATGCCAGGCTAACATCATCTGTGCATAAAAAAATACATAAAAAATAATAATAACCATAACAATAACAATAACCATAATAATAATAATAATAATAATAATAATAATAATAATAATAATAATAATAATAATAATATAGTGATATGTACAGTATATATTAAATAATAATAATAATATAGTGCAATAATAATATTTAACTGTTTTAAGTGTCACCCGTCACTTTTCCAAAACATCACTGTCTTAGACGGATTAGTGAAAAACACAATATTCACATGGTTTATAATGCTTATGCTTAGCAAAAGCATTCAAATTCTAGTGTATAGTACCCCCATGCATTGATTAATTTATTAATTCATTCATTAATTCCTTCATGAATGGGACCCTAATGATTTTTGAAGAATACTAATAACATTACAATAAAATCTCAAATCCTAAGACATACAGTCTCCTCCCACACTACAGTTGTATACAAGCAGTCAAAAGCACCTTTGACAGTAAGCGGTGTTGATAATAACAATTTGCTTGTGTTTCTTTCTCTCTTTCCTCCACTATTAAACATACATTCTTCCTCCACAAACACAACGTCCTCCTGTAGTGAATGTAAACAGAGGCAAGCATTAAAAAGGTGCGATTCATTATGAAAACAAAATATTTACAATAGCAACAAAGTGTAAGTGTGTGGACCTGAGCAGTTGTTTCTGATGTTGTTGGTAACACTGTTCTACACTTTGAATGATCCGCTGGGTCTGTACATGGTGGTGCTATACATTTACACACACACACACACACACACACACACACACACACACACACACACACACACACACACACACACACACACACACAGACACACAGACACACAGACACACACACAGACACACACACAGACACACACACAGACACACACACAGACACACACAATGTATATATAAAAACACAGATGATGCTAAAATTGATTAATACCTAGGTATAAAAAATACATATATCCTTTTAATCAGTTAGATATGTTTTGAGAATTGTTAGATAAACTAATAAACTTTTAATAGAAAAAAATGTATAAGTTAAGGACTGTTCAAAAACAGTACAATTACATTTGTGAATTGTATTATCACTATATTTCAGACAGCATTGATTAATTGATTATTCTTTTAAAATTGGAGCTAAAACATTCTTAAAACTACAACAGAGAACTGAAATTGTCCCTGGTTCCTGAAAAGGTTCCTGTGGTGAATTTGCATATTTATGTTCTGTTAGCATCAATACAAAATATTTTTCATTGTGTAAATAGTTTTCTTTTTGAATACTCTACCTTCCATGCCTCAAACATGTGCTTGAGTAACTTTCTTTCATAGTGTGCATCGGTTTGCATCAATCGTCTGTTCTTCTCTCTTCTGCATTCTACATACTGGAAAAATACAGAGACAATCTCACTCCTATTCACTCCTACAAACATGTGCAGTAGATCATATTAACTGTCAATACCTCACGCCAGACATTCAGAGCTCGCCTCATGCGCTGCTGGCTGTCATGGACCACTGCCTGCTCAAAAAGTCTTTGACTGATAGAGAACACACAACAATCAAACACTATTTTAAACACCCTCCATCAATAATATTACAGACTGTGCAGTGAGCACGATTTCACTATTTGTATTACACCTTCTCAGGATGTTGCTGACATTGTGTCTCCACTGCTTCAGAGTTTTGTGCAGGAGAGTGTGACTGTAAAGTCTTGCAGCTTTTATTTGTTTGAGTCGGTCCTCTCTCTGCTGAAACATCCTGCACAGCCATTTAGACCAGGCACGGGACACACACACTCGCTCATCATGCAGCACAGCCTGAGGAAAATATCAAGAGCACATAGGGAAATAAGTACAAATTTGCAGGAGTGTTAGTGTATGTTTCTAGTGTGTATCTAGTTATTGATGCACGTGTGTATGTTTACCACTCTCTCTGCCAGTCGCTGGTCTCTCTGCTGAACATAACGTTCCCACCAAGTATAAAAACCACAGCTGTACATCTGCTGTCTATATAATCAACAACAACAAAAAAAATAATACAAACAGACCTCAGTAATTTGTAACATGTACGGTCACACAGTTCACTTACACCAAAAGACATATTCAAGAACTCATTTAAAAACATATGATATTTAAACCAGATATTTATTTTTAAATCCCTTGCTGACAAATTTCCAAATGTTTAAAACAACTATGGAAGATCTGAACTTCATACATATTTAACAATGTCAAATTAATAACTACTTATACTTATCTAACTTCTTAGTTATATTCCACCTGATCTGAACTTTGTGGTCATGTCAGATCACGCAAGGTAAGGTATTAACAATACATTAACGATGATTATAGGCATTATATTTTTTGACTGGACTGAGTTTAGAGGAATCATGTTGGAATTAAGTGATGTCTGGTATCATTTACATTTACAGCATTTAGCAGACGCACTTATCCAGAGTGGCTTACATTTTTTATTTTTTTTTTATTTCAGTTTATACACCTGAGCAATTGAGGATTAAGGGCCTTGCTCAGGGGCCCTGCAGTGGCAACTTGGTGGACCTGGGATTCAAACCAATGACCTTCCGATCAATAGTGGAACACCCTAACCACTGAGCTACCACATCCCACATATTCATGTTCAGATCTATTAACTGGGATTGTTGAGACATAGTCTTTGGCATCGATACTTATATCTGTAGTAAAAACAAATGAAGTATAAATGTACATACATTGGCAGAGGCTTTAACCCACAATGTATTTAACAAAAACACAATAAATATATTAGGACACAGACACAAACACACGAAAACATCTGAATTCAGGTCCCAATTTGTCATCTTATGTTTACTATTTTAGACTCACTGACGATACTGTTCAGCTATTTCTCTCCTCTCCTTGTGCTCAATTCTTTGTATTGTAAACTCTTTCCAGGATTTCACATATCTTGGGAGGATCCGGCTTGCAAACCAAGAGTCAGCTTGCAACTCTAAATCCTGCGCACACACAAACAAAGACAAGGAAAATATTTTCAAAGTGAGTCTTATATTGTGCTGATGCAACCTGCACTACTGAATACATGTATTGTTTGATGACAGAGCAAGTGAAAATAGGATCAAATGTATAGAGTGTGATAAATCCTGAATCAGATTCTTGGTACCTGCATGTGTCTGTGTTCTTTACTGTGCTTCCTCCATCTCTGAAGGTAAACTCTCAGCTGTGCAATTCTAAGGACAAAAACAAAGTTCTTTACATTTCCAAAAAGCTGTTTCAAATGTAGTAACTCCAGTGCTGGTAGACTGGAACATCTAATAAAGATGGGAATTTGCTGTCTTTGAGTAGAAAACTTTTCTCTTGCCTTGAGCCAATATTTATTTAATTGGTCCTTGGAGCCCCTTACATGTCAGCATTCTTTCTCTCTTTCTCGAACATTAGATTTTCAGTGTTACAGATTTATTGGTTTATGTCTTTTGGATGCTGGGATAAGGCAAAAACTGTATGATCCCCAAGGACTGGTTTAAGAAATATTTCTTTAAACTAAGCTCAAGCAGATTTAAATAGAATATATTTACACTTGTGATCACTGAATGTCAATTACGAACCTGTGATAGTTTACTGCTATAGTCATTCGGGGCTGAATTCTTCTTTCTTCAATCTGCTCCAAGCGCAGCTGCCAGTGCCTCCAATATTTCACCATCATCTGCAAACAACCAACAAATTATCAAAAGATCACATCAAAATAAATGCAATACTTTATGTACAATCGTATTAAGTCAATTGTTTAAAGGAATACTTTATAAGACACAAGCGATACTAGTAAAAATGCAAGAGAAATACTGCATCTGTCATATTTAGTAAATATTAGTTTCTCTTACTGTGTGTTGATGATGCTTTGCACTAATAAGCTTGTTGAACTGATGAGTTTTACAACAAGTGGCATTTAGGCTAAAGCCTTTAAACCCTACACACTGAAAAAGCACATAGAGAGCAAAGTAAGAAATAAAGAATGTTTCACTCAAGTAGACAACGTGTAAGAACCTCTGGTGTTAGTATGTACAATACTGCACAGCTCATATGTTTCTGACCAGCAGGTGAAGGTGTCGATGTTGAATGGCAATCTGCTCTTGTTTGGCCTTCACAGAGCACATGTGCACATCTATAAAGCAGATAAGGATTGTGTGGTGTAGAGAAAAAGATTTTAATTAAAACAACTAGATGAAAAACACATACTTCTCTAGCTACTCTATAGTTTTCCCCGTTAAGTGGCTGAGATTTACTGGATTCATCCACTATTTTCACCCTTATTCAGTCATGAATATCAGCTCTGGTATATCACACAACAGCAAGGGATGGAAAAGGCTGTCACCTGCTTCTTTAAACTACTGGGTGGGAAGGATGACTTGCCACATAATGTATACAAAATAAGGCACATGGGTAACACTCTCCTCCAAGCGCATTCAGCTCTCCTATAATATTGTTATAGTTATATATAATATGTTATATAATATTATATTACAGTGGCTAGCTTCCTGACTCAGCAGAAGAATGTTAGCCCAGCCTCAGCTCTCTAGGAAAATTAACTAGTGGAAATTTACTAGAGTCACAGTTTAAGAACACAAGCAAATTTTTACAAAATAATGATAATGCATATAAGGATACAATCTCTCCAATGTGAGAATGCTCGGCGTTGAGTAACATGCATTGCAAAATTCTCTGCAATCTGTCCATTAACTCTGTCTTTCTGTCTGTTCTGCAAAGCTCTGTGCCATGCACACCAGTACCTCCTCAACACAGAGCAGTGCCATACACTGCTAGCCACAGCTGCAAAACATGAGCACATAACAGCTTTTATACAAGAAAAAATTCCTATCAACCTTATTATTAATATCAACAAATAAACAACAAGACTTTGTGCTGTAATTACAGTAACACTCAATATGAAGGAAAGATTTACACTGAAATAACTTTTCAAATCTTAGGAATCAATGCTGTACAAAGTGGGTAGTTAAAGATAGGTAATATAGGTCTGAAACCTTTTGCTTCATTCTGAACTTTCTTGTGTTGAGTGTATTTAATCCAACATTGTAGAACACATTTCTGGATTTTCAGGCAGTAATGGAGATGTACTCTGGCTTCTTGCTCTCTCAAGATACATGTCTGTGCATATTTCCTTTTCCATTGCAGCAATGCCTGTGATGAAAACATAAACCAGTCAAATCTGAAATAAAGATTTAAATTATTTTATATTACTATTGCAAAGTCAGGAAAAGAAGATGGTCATAGATTCAAGAGATTATACATTAATAGTGAGGTGGTAAGTGGGTAGAAGAACAAGAGAGCAAAATGAGCTGTGTTTTCTGGATGAAATTTGTTCCTTTCTCCCCTGTCATTCAGAGTGACACAAAACTGTGTTTTAATAAAGGCAGAGGAGGGCAGTTTCCTCAAAGTATATTCATGTGCTCAGTAATGTAGCATGAACAGCAGTTGAACTGTCTGACTTTGCATATCTCATAGGTTCTTTGATAGGGGAGAGCTAGCTAGTGGATTGAAATGGACAGATGAGCAAATGGGGGGGGGGGGGGGGATTGGATTAAATATCTCCTAAATAATCCAAAAATCCAAGTTGTAAATATAATACAACACTCCTTATTCTAGACCAAACACTTACTCTCCTCTGTATAGATGTAGTCCATTGATGTAGAGCCAAATCTTCATACAGATGTTCTGTTCTACGTTGCTGTAGTGCAGTTTGCCACACATTCCACACCCGCCTATCACACGACACACAAATAAAGGCCTATAGGTTTCCTCAGATTAACCTGTCTGACTATGAGCAAATATAAAACTCACCCAATAGCAGTATGACTGTGGTGTTTTAAGGCTGTGTCATACATCCTGTGCTTTAAGCGTCTCATTTCCACATACAGCTCCCAGCCATCCCATACAAAACGCATCCGACGCCGCGTCTCTGCAACACAGCACACAACGGCACATGTTTAGGCAAAAAGAGGCTCATGAAGCAACTATCAAATATCTTTAGTCATGTGTACTACAACTTAAACAGATCCTATACCATAGACAAATGCAATCTGTAGTTTATTTTTCTCTTCTTTCTTAATAGACAAATATTCACACCAGGCTTGGTATACTTTACTGTACAGGACATATCTGCAGGAAGGAGACAAAAAACAAGAGAAATTGTTCTGTTAGTATTGAAATATCTGGTGTAGATCTCTGTTTTCTGGGTAAATGCTTGCAATACTAGTCAGAAATGCATTTTAAAACATTTGGCTCATAAGTAGGCAAGAAAATGTTTAACATTACTAAACAGTGACAACTGAGACAAAAATGTGGAAATGACGAACAAATAAAATTCAGTGAGCATACTTTTATCTGCACAATGATAACCTAGCTTTTAATTCTTAACAAATTCCTTCTCTATTAAATACTCACTTATAGTGACAATCTGCTCTAACAGACAGCGTCCACTCTCTTCTGGCATGCCACCACTCATCTTTCCAGACCCCCAGAACCTTCCTCAGGACCACCTTTCTGTGGTGAGACCTGGGTAATGAAAGGCAACATACAATCCATTTTCACAAGTGCCTACAGGTGTTATTAAGTTTTATAAGTAGTAACAGCACTAGTAATAATAGTTGCTGTAGTTATTATTTTTATTTCAATACAGTCCAACAGTGGTATTGTGGCGAACCTGGCCTGTGATGGAGTGATTTTTCCAAAAGTCTTCTGAATCCAGAGGTGAAGGAACTTCCGCGCAAGATGCCTACACGGACAGTCCAAAGCAGGTGCAATCATAAAAATTACCTTCTTAAAAGACATCCTGTTGCATTAATGATACTACATATACCCATATACTAACCGTATCCGGAGCTCTTTGAGTCGTCCGCCCATGTTCCAAGTGTATCCTACTCTGTAAGTGATTTTATGGACCGGTGTATTCCTCATCAAGCCCTTTGCAGACACAGCCTGTTTTCCACATCGTGTTTTTGCTTTTTTCATTGTCTTTGACTGAAATAAACAGTAAACATATAAAAGTGAATATGAGCACTCAGCTATTATAGTTATTATACTTAGCACCTACACAGACATTTTGAAACTGCTTCACAATTGTGTACTTTAATTTCATTTCAATTCTGTAAAACTGCATGATTATTTACTAAGATTGTAAAAGAAGCACATGAATAACTGTACATCATACAAAATTATGAGTTAAGCTACAAGTTTAGGTGGCTGACCATACAACATTACACATAATATAATTTCTCTCTCACACACACACACACACACACACACACACACACACACACACACACACACACACACACACAGAGACAGACAGAGAGACAGACAGACAGACAGAGACAGACAGACACACAGTATTTATAATGTATGTTTTAACACAGAGACAGACAGACACATACACACAAAGTATTTATATATATGTTTTAGCACTCCTGGAGATATTATTAAGAAACAGTACCCAGAATCCTTTATTCGATGTTAGCCACTTCAAGTCGCTGCCTAGGCAACTTCTTCATATAGACAGCACAGTGAGAGCAAACGTTTATCGTCTGTTCTTCTTTTTCAGACTGAATTACGTAGTAAACCATACATATACATATATGGTTAAAAAGAACGATTTATGAACACTTAAATTAAGTTTTTTGATATCCCTTACACACCCAATTCTACAGATGACACGAAATCTACAACAAACCGTAACTGCCGCGTCCTCGCGTAAACATCCGCCTGCTTCAGTTCAAAATAAAAGTTCAGTCACGCGCGTAGTCACTTATGCTTATAATAGGATTACAATAATATGTATTATTATTACTCACTAAGTAGAGGGTACAATACGGCAACAGTTGTATTTATTAAAAACGCTTATATATGTTTTAGTTTTTAGTTATGATTTATGTCATGGAATGTCCGAAAAACAAGTTAGTTATTGGTATTAATTATGTTAGAGTAGCTATAAACAGTCGTTCCCTCTTCATTTTGTATCTCTTCAGATTAACAAAATGCAGCTTTTTTAAATCACAGGGAAACAATTCGACATACAGAAGAATTTAAAACATTACATTTTAGCTTTACAAAGCACTGACACTCGAGAAAAATGATAAATATTTTATCACAAAAAAAAACCCCACCATATTAAAAACTACACGGTCTTTTAGTATAGATTGTCTGCTCTACGTTACGTGAATAAGTTGTTATTATAGAAACCATAAAGTATTAAAATACAGTAAGTGCAGTGATTAAACATCAGTATATTGTCCTTCAATGTGACTCTTACTGAGATAAACAAGGTACTGAATGTTTGAGTGAGTGAGTGAGTGAATGAGTGAATGAATGAGTGAAATAAAAATAAAAATACTTGGTTTTAGAAAAAAATATCTCTGAATCACTCATCCGTGTAATCTGTAGTGAGATAACATGCCAGCTCTGTTGTTCAGCCATCTTAGCAAGTGTATTTTTCTTCATTTATTACACAACCTCCTAAGTAAGCATATGGACACAGGGGATTGATTATGAAGCATTAATACTTTATATGACTTAAAGGAAAAGAAGCAGTATTTGTGGCTATTTCACAAAGAAAGAAACCAAAATATAGTATACCAGGAGTTTATTATATACTGTGTACTGTTTTTTATGTACTATTTTATTTACGTGTATTCATTTAAGATTTCAGTTGATTTTCATTGCTCATGCATAACACCACTATTTGCATATTATCACTGCAGAAATAGCAAATGTCCTCTTTTAAAGACACAAATAATGTTCCGGTATCAGGATACTAGTTTTGATTACTTCTACTTGATCGAAAAGAAACGAGTAACGTTACCTATTACTATTATTTAAACAATTAAAGCCCATCATAAGAAAAATTAATAAAACAGACCATTTGGTCTACATTAGGTGTCAATTTTAATGCCTAACCAAAAATCCTATGACATGCTTTGTAATTACAAACACACCTTTTTTATTTTTAAACAAATCTATTT
This sequence comes from Tachysurus fulvidraco, assembly GCF_022655615.1. NCBI lineage: Eukaryota > Metazoa > Chordata > Actinopteri > Siluriformes > Bagridae > Tachysurus > Tachysurus fulvidraco. The sequence goes on from NC_062522.1 coordinate 15,625,901, forward strand.
ATTAATTTTCCACACGATCGGCATTTGTTTTTTAAGAATGTAAACATATCATTTAAAAATAGATGCGTATATTGTTTACATTTTAATAAAGGCGGAAGCGGTCGCTATATAATCCTGGATTGGGCCTTCAGTTAGGACCTGTGGTGATCAGAGGAAAATTGCTGCTGAGCAACTGGAGAGAGAGAGAAAGAGACAGAGAGAGAGAGGGAAGAGAGAGAGAGAGAGATCTCTTATTAACAAAGTGATATTAGCCCGAGGTACAGTGATGGTTCCGGTCAGCTTGCACTGAAGCGACTGAACTCACTATCCTGTTTAACCCAACTAACGCAGCCTCACTGCCGTGTTTTAGTAGTTAAACGCGCTTTTTGAGCACATAATGGTTAGTTATGAAGAATAACAATTTTACTAGCTAGTCGGCTAGGTTTGGGATTGTTTCCGAAAGCTTGTAAGCTTAAGGTACAACCGCATCAATATCGTAATAGCAGTAGTTTCACTGCTCGTTTTTGTGTGTAACGAGTGAAGTATAAGCCGGATGACTTGCTTTAAGGACAAAAATAAATAAACGCCACTAGTTTAGTTAGCTTGGCTGCAATCTCCTTCGCTAGCTCGTTAACGCTGTAAACGTTTTATCTGAACCGTACACATTATTAGTGTCCCGTAGTTCGGTAAACAAAACGTACAGATCTAGTTTAAATCGAATCTTTGGTAGAGAACGTACACCGCGTTCAGCTGAATCGAACCGACACTTGTGTAAAGACTCGGCGTTGCTGTAAAAGTTAGCTAATTGTAGCATCGGCGGAGTGAGGAGTTACTCAAGGGGGGTTTGTCTAGAAGCAGGTAAGTTAATTGGCTTCCAGTAAAAGATTATAATGTTCTAGTATTAGCTATTTTTGTCAGTGTAAATGAACATGGTAACACACTGAGTGCCTGTTTGTTTTGGCTAACAGTTAAAAGCTAACCCGGAATGCTAACCATATCGTGCTAGCATCCGGCTGCGCAAACATTAGCGCCCAAATTGATTTGTCCGCGCAATTAACATTAACAAGCTGAACCGATCGGTCAATTAGTCCCAACAAGCGGCTTAGCTGCAGTTATTGCACAAATGAACGAAGTTTAACTACAAACACTACGTTGCTTTTTATCGTACGAACTGCTCATGTTGATTAATCACACAGCACACTGCATAACGAGCTGTTAATGCTGATTAATTTCGGACTAATTAAGCGCCTCGTCCACAACTGAAAGTGTTGGTGTCGTTGTAGTTTTTAGGATTTAGACGCTCTGTAACGCTCAGCACGCTTTCGTTATTCCTCAGTGAACTGAACACATCCTAGTGAACTTGCATGCTTACACAAGCTATAGTTGATTTTTACACAATCTGTAGTTGTGGTCCTAAAGTTTTTGGCAGAAATTTTAAGGCTTTAACAGATCACGTTACCTACAGGTGCTTGGAGTGTCCAGGACAGAAGCCATTCTTTTGCCTTCTGCCTCAGTCATGGAAAAAGATGCCTGTATAGAGGAGCAGGAAAATGGAAATAAAATTATCCACACTGTGAAGACTTCTCTACCGACTTCTGCTTATAGATACACAAAGGTTGGATACCACATCCTGCTTAATCAGCCAAGTCAAGACCATGTTTTTGACAGTCTTTGCTTATGTTTTGACTGATTCCTGTGATCAATTATTCATTTACAGGAGGAGCTTTTGGAAATCAAAGAGCTACCAATTTCCAATGAGAGACCAGAATGCCTGTCTCAGAAATATGACAGGTGAGCTGTACAATACATTGGTACTGTCTATGGCATTTGCTCATTGTTGGTTTTAAAGTACCTTAATCTTATAGAACAGATATTTTTTATTTCTTGAATGGTCAAAATATGTATTGATTCTTTTGCTTTGAGAAACTAACCTTGTTTTACTTTCTTTAGTGATGGGGTGTGGGATCCTGAAAAATGGCATGCGTCACTGTATCCCTCAGAATGTGACTTACCAGGGGAGGGATACAAGAGAGACTATGCTGAGGATAGACCTCCACTAAAACGTAGAATTGCTGGTAATTTGATGCACAGCCACTACATATAAAATATTTTTCAAAGATTGAATTCAGATCATTAAAGGTTTTGTTCTACTCTTCTAGACCCACGAGAGCGAATTAAAGAGGATGATTTGGAGGTAGTTCTTAGCCCCCAGCGCCGTAGTTTTGGAGGTGGTTGCCAGGTAGCACCTGCTGCCCTGACTCGGCGTCCAATCAGCCCTCTTGAGAACAAAGAGAATGAGTCTCTTCGTCTTGGGGGCACACGGCGAATTGGAAGTGGTCGCATCATGGCGGCGCGTGGGTTTGAGAGGGATATTCGGGTGGACAAAGAAAGGGACCGTGAAAGAGAACGTGACTTCAAGGATAAGAGATTCAGGGTATTACATGAAAATACAGTGCATATTCTGTGACTGATGCCAATTCCAGTTTCTTAAAATTAGTCCCAAATAATTATGGTGTAGAATTTAGCTTTTTTTTTAATTTTTTTTAATTTTAAATAAAACTTTGGTGATTTAAACAGACTCCTAGAGGGACAAAATATTGCCTGCTTTGTATAAGGGGGCTTTTCTGCCCTAGTCCTTAAATTAGTTTGATTTTATAGTAAGCATGTATAGAATGTTTCTTTTTTTGTTTGTCTTCCTCTGTTAGTGTTTGTTTTTAACTAGGGCTCTTTGTGCTGCCATTACAGAGGGACTTTGGTGACAAAAGAGTGTTTAGCGAGAGGAGAAGGAATGACTCTTATGCTGAAGAGGAGCCAGAATGGTTTTCTGGTGGACCCACAAGCCAGTCAGAAACCATTGAGCTTATTGGCTTTGATGACAAAGTCTTGGAGGATGATAAACGAAAACCCAAGCGCTCGAGAAAGAGGACAGAGTCTATAAAAGAAGGCATGTAATATATATTTTTAATGTTTATTTTTTTATTTCATTAATGTGCATAACACATGAAGTCAAATCATTTTGGCTAATTGTGTCCTTTTTTTTGGGTCAGTTGAGTGCAATGGTGGTCTTTCTGAGGAGGCACAGGTGGTCCAAGAGCGAGTAGCTGATCAGGAGGTACCTCATCCAGACATTCTACCTGAACAAACAGCTGGGGACTTTGACTTCAATGAGTTCTTTAATCTGGAGAAGACCATGCCTGGCTTGGCTTCGGTAAGATATGGGGAGCACTGCATGGTTAAAGGGTGATTGGGTTGATGGGAATTGATGTCCTGAACAGTAATCACACTTGAGGCATTTCTATTTGGGCTTTTTCTTATTCAGTGTATTGAATACCCTGTGGCAATGCTATGATTTTACAGCTGCCCTGGTTTTATTTTTGTTTTGGTAATGCATAATGATGATAGTTTGAGATTTTTGTTTGCACTTATTTAAAAGCCATTTTGGCAAATTTGTTGTCTGAGGGAAATTTTGGCAGAAAGCTGGCTAAGCAGATACAAATTTATGCCCATCAGTAATCCAGTTAAGGGTTGGTTCGAATCTGTGCTTGATGTGAAATTTTAACTGCTATGAAGCAGTAAGGACACTGTGCACTGAGAGCATTGAGACCCTACAGTTGATGGATATTTTGGTTAAGTATGAACATTTGTGCCCATGGTTTTGAATTACCTTTTCTCAAAAGCCCACACTTCATTTGCCTTCATTGCTCTAAAGCGCCTGCAAGCTCTCATCATGTAAGTGCCATTCTCACCCCCTGCCTCCCCCAAATAACCCTTTCCTATTTGTATCCTGGTCTATACTAAAACAGTTTCCTATTCTCACTTTTTCAGATGATCGAGGACGTACTTGGTGAAGGGCCAGTCACAGCCAGTCGGTTCAGCCGTTGGTTCAACAGTAATCAGAGTCCTTCTGGTAGCCGCTCCAGCAGCTTGCGCTCCACCCCACACGAAGAGCTTGAGAAACTAGCAGGTAACTGAATATCAAATATATTGCATTTTAAATCTGTGGTTTCATATTACATGTTGACTCGTTACAAGCCTGTTCTAAATAGTGGCAATAAAATAGTGGAATGGAATAATGTAACTTGATGTCAGCAGCTGCAAGATCACCAGTTTTGGCTCTTTGCTAGATTTATTTCCAAAAAAACTGATGGAATAGTCAGTTTGTCATGCATTTGTGGAAACTCAGTATTTAGATGAATTGTAGTTTCTTTCCATAAAAACTGACTAGAGAAAATTGTTTCCGTATGTAGATCCATCCAGTAGTAGTCCTAGTCAGGGCCCTACACCCTATTTCACACCAATTCACTTGGAGGAGCGGAGAGAGAAGGTGGACATCTTGGAGCTGCTCCATAAAGCCAAAATTGATGTTAAACCCCTTCTGACAAGCTTAAATGCAAACAAGGCTCGTCTAAAGGAGAGCAGTAAGTAATGCTTTAACATTCGGAATTGTTTCTCTTTTAATCCAGTTTAAAAAGATCCTAATTTGTCCCTCTGTTGTAGCTAACACTGGGGTGGTGTTGTCTTTGGAGGAAGTGGAGAGTGGTTTAAAGGGACTGAAAGTTCAAAGTGGGCAGTCTCAGCCAGCCACCAGGCAGCTGCAGGCTCAGGGCAGAGGAACTCCTTTCATGGCCGAGCACCTGGAAGAAGCTCTTACAGGAGGCACTGGAGTTATGGCCCGGCCCCGTGATCCTGACATGTCTGCGTTCAACAAGCTGGTGAGCAGTATGAAGGCAAGTGGAACCCTGCCCACCCAGCCCAAGGCCAGCACAAGCAGCGTAAGTGTGACCACACAGGTGGTTAAACGTGCATGTGTCTGAGCATGCTGCTGTGCATCAGGTAAATCTGGAAGTGACTGATACCAGGTAAATTATGTTTCTCGGAGTGTGGCATGTAGAAAATATTCTCCAACGTCTGGTTTTCTCACTGATTAAGGCATGTTCTACAAATATTACAAAGACTTGTTACTGCAGATGATTTTAAAAGGAGAGAAATTTTATCTGTTAAATTTGTTATATAGTTATAGTTAAACGGATACCAGTAGTTTATGTATTGATGCACAACACCTCTGTTAATGAGCATTACTTTGAAACTACCCAAGTAAGCAAGAGTGGAATGTATGCTTTTATTTAATAGCACTTGAATTAGGGTTTACAAATGTGGCTTTATTTGTTTTTCCTAATGCTGCATTCTTTTCAAACATTTGGGTTTTGTACTGAGTTTGTTTCCTCAAATATCTTTCAGCAATCACTTGAGGATTTTTAATACATTCTCAGTCTTCTACAATGAAGACATGGGTGTTTCAGCAAGAGGACTTGAAGCAAAGACTTGTATATGCATAGCTGAGATTATTCCAACTCTTTTTATTTGAATTAAATTGATGGGCATATGTTTGTACTGTGCAGCTGAGCAAGTTGAATTGCTTTTATATGGATTGCTGTTTATTTCTAGAGAAAGAACACCTATTGTGGATTTTGATTAATTTTTACTTTTGGCAAGTGGCATTATGGGTATTTTGCTTGCAGTAAGCAGTTATTTGAATTCTAAGAAGAAATACAGTTGAGAACTTGATGGCAGGCCATATTATAAATGGTAATTTTGGTGTATTTGAGTGATCAATCTAGTTAGTTAAATGCAGAAATATTTGCCATGTAAATCACATTTTAATGTAATATTTTACTTGGGTTGTGGGGTGGCTGCTTTGAAGTTGGCTGTTAACTGAATGTGTGGTGGTGGTATTCTAAATCACATTGGTGTGGGGAAATGCTTTTGTCATTGAACCTTGTATGTGGAATGATTTGTAAAGCTGATGGCCCTTTTCCTTGTGTGTACAGCTGCAGCATTCTGCAGATCCTGCCATCCTGAGCACCCTAAATGAGGCACAGGTACCGGCCATACAGCAGAAGAATATATTCCAGGTGATGCCTCAAAGTACTTAAGAATTCTGTTTTGGCATGTCACAATCTTGTACCATGTAACAGAACAGAATTAGCATGGGTCTGTATTGCTTTTATGTTACAGGAGTTGTTGGGTGTTCGGGGAGCTCCACGGGCAGGTTCTCCACTGTTGAGTGGTCTGTTAGCAAACCCTGAAGCTGCCCCTGCTCCAGCACCTGGCCTTTTGCATCAGCGTGGCTCCTCACCACCCCTCTTCTATGCAGGCATGCAGACAGGAACAGGTTTCAAATTTTTAAATGAGATGTCGTTATTAGACATTGGATTAGCTCTGTCTTGCTTGGGTTTGAATTGTTCCTTTATGCTGCATTATTTTCCACACAGGCTTCACTGTTGGCCCACAGCAAATTCTGGGAGACCAAATTACTGAGCTGCACAGAGCTTTAAGTCCAGGCCACACCTCACAGCAGGTTAGAACTCTTATGCATAAAACAAATGGCATGTAGAATTGTGTAGGAATGTTGGGATAACTTATTGAAGGTTTTTCAGTTGAGGGCACTGTCTATGGGAATGGACCAGGCAGAATCAGATGCGCTAATGTTCCAGCAGGATCTGGCGTTACATGCTCGCCAATACCAGCAAGGATACAACAAACATATCCATGATAAGGCCTTCCGGAACAGGTTGGGGAAAATGTAATATTCATATGGCAGTCATTGGCTGTGTTTAAGAATAGCATATGAAACTGGCTTTTTTTTTTTTTTTTTAAACTGTAATGCACCAGATTATATTGTATAGTCCAAAGGTGGGCAATTAATTTTCCACATGTGGCCACAAACTGGGATCCTTGAGGTCTGAACCGCTTGGCTGACCTTTATTCTGCTCTATATAAGTTAGTACAGTATATTAAATTGAAGGACTGAAGTGACACTGCACATAGTTATTTTTGTTTGTTTGCTTACCTGCGACGTTTTTAAAAAAAAAAAAAAAAAACTAACCACAATACAAACTGCGTTTATATTTTCTTTGCCGTTTCTTTGAGATGCTTTTCAGTTTTAGAAGATGCCTACAAACCAGAAACCAAATTTATTTTTTGTTTTTATTTAATCATATCATAATGTTATCACTTTTTTAATAGATGGCCAGTTGATTGAATAGGCTTTGTGCTGTCTGTTATAGGCCAACAAGGATTAGTAGATCCCCTGGGCCTCACCTGCCAGGCAGGAATTCCCCTGTCACTGCAGTCACTAGTATGGTGAGTTTAATATGAATGGATCAAAGCAAAAAAAGCTCTACTTCTGTATAAGCTGACTTCCAGTTCTTTGAACTGGGCATTGCAGCAGGTTGAAATTCAAGGCTTTAATCTGTTTACCATTCCTGGGCAGCTGTTACTTGGCTGAAGTTATGTAATTAGCTTCATACTCCTGCCTTGTCAAATGACTTCTTAACTCTCTGACTTATTGTGTGTCTTGAAATTGCAATGCTGTTTACTTTTTTTCTTTTCTACAGCTGTCTCCATCTTTCACTCCAACCTCTGTGATTAAAAAGATGTACGAGTCAAAGGAGAAGAGTAAAGATGAGCCAATGAGTAGGCCGGGAAGCAAAGAAGACACGGCAAACTCACAGGAAGGTAAAGTACTTGATTCGTTAGCTTAACAGCTTTTCACTGTGGGATTTGCCTTGTTTATAAACCTTCAAACTTTTATCCCTTACAGACAGTCCTTCCCCTAACTCCTTCCTTGATGGTGTGGACAGTGGTGGGCCTCAAGCTGGTGGCATAAAAGCCTGTTCCACCCCTGTATCTGCCCAGAATCGCCACTCGAAAGAGGCTGAGCGAGCCAGGCCTAGCTCCACCACAGGGCATCACACTCCTGCTATGCTGTCCCCAGGGTCCTCCTCTTACCCCAGACCCATTTATCCAGTACCGATTTTGTCTCACGTTCCCTTGGTTAGGCCTCCACCACCACAACTGCATCCTGGTGTAGTACAGAGGATGATTGCCCATAGCATTCAGCCCCAGCAGCTTGGACCTGCACTCTTACAAACAGGTGGGGATTGGTGTTGAAAATTAGTTTGAGTAGGGTTGGGAACCTTATTCAGAACCGGTTCTGTTTTTTTAAGAGGAACCCTGCAGAATTTAAGTTTCAGGTTCCAAATACGGTTCTGATGCGATGATGGACAAAGCGCTGGGAGCGGTCACTTTAAATAGCCATGTCTTACCTCATGAATATTCAGTGTTTACACTGTTTAGTCACGCAACCAATTTAACGCAGATTACCACAGAAATCAGTCACTCGTGCTGTTGTGCTGAGGTAGGCTTTGTGTTAAACATGTCTTTAAAAAAAAAGTCTAAAGTTTGGATTAATTTGCAAAGCTACAACAATGAAGCAAATCTACCCCCTCTGAGAGGGTTTTCTCCACAGCTGGAGATGCAATAAGCCAGGAAAGGTCTCCTCTTCTCCCAGAGAAAGCAGACGTTAATTTTTCTTCAGAAAAATTGCTAACTGTTTTGCTAAATTGTAATTCCTGATGTTGGATTCATTTAAATTGATATGAATTGAAATGCTCTGTTTAAAATATTTAAAGAGTGATTGATTAATAAACACATGGAATTGTTTAAGTATTGTGCATTATATTTCACATTTCTTTTATTATGGAATCGGAATCAGAACCGGGAGTCGTAAAGGCAGAACTGGAATCGGAAATGGAAAATTTCTTTCGATACCCAACCTTATGTTTGAGTCATTTCTGTACCTCCTTAGAGTACACAGTGGTTTGTCTAATATTTATGGTCTGTCTGAACAGGAATTTTCCCCCAGACTGTAGATCTGGCTCAGCTGCAGGGTCTGCCTCCTGCTCTCTTGGGCCAGCCTCTGTATCCACTGGGCACTACAGGACACCCACTAATTCCCCCCAGAGCTGCTGGACCACACATGCAGTTAGCAGTCATGCAACAATTCCAACAGCAGCAGAGACCTAGTAAGTATCAATTGGTTTTTTAAGAATTATTCCCTCAAGTTGTACTAGTTATTGTATAAAAAGCAATTGTAAACACTGTTGTGGTTTCTTTCTGCAGATATACACATGGTACCCACTGGAACCCCACAGTCACAGAGCCACAGCACACACAGGACAACCCACTCTCAGCGGCGAGCAGGGAGTCCACCTCTAGGCCTGGCTAAGTGGTTTGGCTCAGATGTGCTACAGCAACCCCTGCCCTCAATGCCTTCTAAAGTAATCAGTGTTGATGAATTGGAGTTCCGCCAGTGATGACGTTCCTGCAGCCAGTCACAGAGTAAAGACCTCTCTTCCTCATGGCCCTGTTTAGTTAAAAAAAAAAGTGAACTTTACTTTCTATGAAAATGTACAGGTGATGGAGCTCTGTGTGTTTTATATGCTCAGTCACAACTTGCATTAGTGATAGTTGATAGGCCTAGAAGTTAAGAGAGATTCCTTGACTTTTTGTTTTCCCTGTTAAAATTGTTTCATCCAATTATATAGGGATTTTTTTTTTAACTCCCTTATTTTTGTTTATTTGCAGTAAGTAAATAATGTATAGGCCAGAATTGTACAGACTATGGGAATTTTTTTTCCTCCCTGTACATAGCTTGATTTTTTTTTTTTTGGATTTTTTTATTTTTTTTTTTTGATGTGGAAATTTTCAAAGTAAGGAATAGGGGGCCCCCCACCCGGCTGTCCTTTTCTTTTTTCTTTTTTTTCCCCCTCCCATAGACAGTGGGGTTCTACATTTTTGCAGCCTTGGATTTGGTCTAAATGGGAATAGCCTGTACTGCTGATGGCTGGTTTGTAGAACAAGAGATGTCAACAGGTGTACAAATGACATGGTGCGTTGGTCACAAGTCTCATGGACAATAGTAGCTGGACCCTGCTGGAGCTGAGCCCAAGTGGGGCTACAGTATGTATGTGCCTTTCCCCCTCCCCTTTCTTCCTTTACATCCTCTCCCCAACCTTCACTTCCTCCCCCCAGCCAGTCACCGAGAGAAGCACTGCATTGAATCACGTTTCGTTTTAGGGTGGCAGGGGTTGAATTCAAGGAATTGTGCTACTAATAAAAGCACAAAATAAAATGTTCAATAAAAAATTCACTTTTGTCTTTTGTTAAACTGTTTGGATTTTGCCTTTTAATTTATTTGGGATACTTTGGAGTAACACAAATGGTCAAATGTTGGAAAACATAACTAGATTGTGCTAATGAAAAATAATCCATGTAACATCTTTTATGTAGTACATAGTCAAACTTGAATCTGACTTTATTAAAATTGTCCTAAAAAGAACAGATGCAAAAAAAAAAATTGAGTAAAAAGTGTGGCTTTGGTTCTGGGTCTGACATGCTGTAATTGAAGTTCTCTCATGCAGCTTGGGGTTAAGCACAAAAAATGCTAGAAAAACAATTCCTTGGTTGTAGGATATGCCTTTATTATAAGATGAAAGAACTTTAATGTTGCCAGTTACCTTTGTCTGATTTTAATAACAGGACCTAATTGCTTTTATATAAATTGATCTGAATACTGCTCAGCCCGAACATTAAAACCTCAGGAAAGTGACTACATTGATTTGTTACAATTACATGGATGTGTTTTAGAAGCAGGAAAAATTCACATGTGCTTTGACCAGGGGCAAATTGTGATGGTTAGATGGTTACTACCTAACAAAAGTGACTCATGTGTGGCCAAGTTTCACTATTTCATGTTTTGATCCCACAGAAAAGCTAATGTAGCACTGATTGCTACACTGCATCACAGCTTTCATACATATATCCTCACACTCCACCTTAATTAGGACCACCTGCTTCATTATGGTGTTCAGAATGCGATAAAGTGACAGCAGTGCAAAGAAGGCCCAAAATCATGTAGCTACAGGTCAATAGCTTAAATTATTCCCATCAAACAATGAGGTAAATGTGTGATCTGTAACTTTGATCATGTCATGGTAGTTGGTGCTAGAGGGCCTGGTTTTATTATTGGAGAAACTTTCCCACAGCAATCTCTAAGTTTACACAGAATGATTTGAAAAACATTGACCGTTCTGTGGGTGTGTGAGCCAAGTGGTTAAGGCATTGGACTACTGATAAAATGCTGCCACTGTTGGGCCCCTGGGCAAGGCCTTTTACCAATTTCTCAGTTGTCTAAATTGAAAAAAAAATATGTAAGTCACTCTGGATAAGAGTGTCTGCTAAATGCCAGAAATGTAAATGGGTGGAAATTCCTTGTTCGGAAAATGGCTAGATTGGTTAGAGCTGCCAGAAAGCATATAACTCATTCACTCTTTTTTCACTAGACGAAAGCATCTTAGCATGCACAAAACTTTAGACCTTAAGGTGTATGGGTTAAAACAGCAGAAGATAAACAGATTCCTATTCATATCAGCCAAGAACAGATATCTGTGGTTATCATGTGTTATCATTCTTGCTCTGCTCAGACTGGTCATCATTATATGTGTCACATGGAAATCTGGGGCTCAAAGAGAGACCTGGCACAGGGGGTTCTGTGACACTGCATCCCTCTTTAGGAACACGGCTATTTCCCAGTGAAATTGAAAAATAAAGAACACTTGATCTGGGTTCATTAAAGATCTAAATAATGATTTTATATGCTAGAAAATTATGGTTGTAGATGATAAACTGTATAAAAACTGTCAGACCTGGATACTTGCCCCAACATTAGTGGTTAGATAACATTCACTGTCATTTATATAACCAAAAATCAACAAATGCAGTATCAATATATAGAACTTGGGTATAAAAACCTTTAGATAATATACTGTAAAACACTCAAATGTTAGTTCTTTTAAATGTGTTATCCTTCTGGCAAATAAAAATATATTTGTATGCATTCAGTATATGCTTACAAATGTGTTCTTTTGTTACATACAGTGCATACAGATTCTGACATTAAACGAGACTAAGACTGTACTTACCATGCTGCTGGCAATCTGAGTGTTAACTAAACTGTATGACTAAAGATTTGAGACTTCTAACTTACCAGTCAGAATTGTAACTCCACTCAGAGATGCAAATGGAGACTTCTCACATCTCACAACCTGCTGTTTAAAATCCAGACTACTTATAATAGTTTGTGCTTTGTTGTTAAAATACTCACCATGCTAGACTGATACAACACATTTCTTTATAACACGGTGCATCATTTTTCTACAAGTCCAAGAGCAATCATCAATCAAGCTAAATGAAAAAAATATATTTGTCTTCAATGGTGAAATAAAACCAGCCCTTAATTACCTAAGATTTCTTATCCCCAAGATTCTTTGTTCACTCAGGTGTGCATAAGCTTTCTGAGCTCTAGCTACTGGAATCGAAAATGTCACGTAAGGTAAGAAATCCTTATCCATTTTGTTTGGAATGGAGCATAGCAGCTGGAGAAATTCTCCAAATCATTTTTAGGCACGTTTTACTTTACTTATGCACAATAAGAGATTCCTCAAACAAAGCTAACTAACAAAAGACATTCCCAGGTAAATCCTAGCTAAAAATAAACATGATATAGGGAAACTAAATAGAAATGTTTTTCTTTATTAATAGAGTCAGTAAGAAGCAAATCGTGATACACTGAACAGCATATTATAAGTGATTTAATTTTTTTTTTAAAATTTCTGTTATATATAACTTCTCGATGCATAACTACACTTCCAGACATTATTAATGAGAGACCCTCTGTTATGTTATGTTGAGTGCGCGTGTCAGTGTTAGTGGACAGAACAGAAATGGGGCGGGGCTTGTGGTTTTGTACCCGCCCCCTTTTCACTGCGCATTTATTTCTATCTGTACAATATTAACGCGCTGCGTGCAGCAGGAACAAAGCGCTGATCTGCTCACGGTCGTCTTTTCGTCTAGCGAATGTACTCGTCTACACTTGGGGGAGGGGGGATACAAGGGGGAGGGGGTTCAGTGGAAAACAAGGATGTGAATTCATAACGAGGAGGAGGAGGAGGAGGAGGAGGAGGAGGAGGAGGCTGGAAACCAGGAAGATGAAGAATATACAGAATTCATGAACATGAAAACTACGATCAGTAAATACAGCTGACACGTGAGAGCAATTTAGACACGTTCAGCCTGGTTGTCATTGACAACAATCCGTTTTGTATGAATATTTTAAATAAATAAAGCACGGGTGACACCCCCTCCATCCAAAACAAAGGTCAAAGTTCACAGGAAGCTGGGGGGCTGCCATTTTTCCCCCTGCTAACATGTTAGATGCTAAAACGAAGAGAGGTGGTCGTTGTTGTCGTTGAAAGCGGTTTTGTTTCTTTTTTTTTTTTTCCCCCCACAGGATTATTTTTCTTTCTGTTTATGTTCGTTAGCCTCTGTGTCACATGTGTTAGTCGTTGTGGTTAATGGAAGGCGGCATGGAGAGAACCGAACAGCCGTGGAGTTCTTCCTATACGTACCAGGTGAGCAAGCACAGCGCCGAGATGCTACACAACCTCAACAGCCAGAGAAAAGATGGAGGCAGATTCTGCGACGTGATCCTGCGCGTCGGAGAGGAAAGCTTCCCGGCGCACAAGGCGGTGCTGGCGGCGTGCAGCGAGTACTTCGAGTCGGTGTTCAGCTGTCAAGGCGACGGCGAGGGCAAAGAGCTCGAGATGCACACCATCAGCCCTAAAGTTTTCCGAGACATCCTGGACTTCGCGTACACGTCGAAGATCGTGGTGCGCTTGGAGTGCTTTCCTGAGCTCATGACGGCCGCCAAGTTCTTGCTCATGCGCTCTGTCATTGAAATCTGCCAGGAGGTGATTAAACAGTCCAACGTGCAGATCCTGGTGCCGCCGTCCCGCGGTGGAGACCTCAGCTTCCTGTCAAACGCCATGCACGCTGACGTGCCAAACGGCGCTGTGTTTACTAACAGGAACATCCTCGATAATGACAATACAAGCGCTCCGCCACCTCTGAGCAGCAGCAGCAGCTCCCACCCAGTCGGCCTCCCTGTGTCCACTTCAGCCTTCACCACAAACCCGGTAAACGGCGAGGCCTCTCCAACCTCCAAGCGTGCCAGAGGACGGCCCAAGAAAGAAGATCCGCCAGCGCCCGGCGTGTACAATAGCGGCACGACTGACGACAATGAAGCTCCTTTTTCTGCTGGTATTTGTGGTAAAATGTTGAGCGAAAATGATGTGCAGCTCAGAAATCACCAGCAGGCCCAGCATGGGTCCGTGGGCGCAGGTGGTGAGTTAGTGTCCGTGGATACCGCTGTAACGGCTCCACAGACTCAGAATTGCGTGCAGACGGACGGGAGCCGCAAACGGGAGAGGACGAGACGACATGTGGGCTGTGATCTGTGCGGGAAGGTGTTTAGAGACGTGTATCACCTCAATCGACACAAGTTGTCTCACTCCGGGGAGAAGCCGTACGCGTGTCCTGTGTGTGGCCTGCGGTTCAAGCGCAAGGACAGGATGTCTTACCATGTGCGCTCTCACGATGGAGCCGTGGGCAAACCGTACGTGTGCCAGAACTGCGGAAAAGGCTTCTCCAGGTGAGTTGTTCTGAACCTGACTTTGGCCCACAAACCTTGTGAAAAACACTCCCTGTATCAGCTGCACCTTACAGGTTGCTACGGTGTGTGAGTGAATCAGTTTGTGTGTTCTCTGCAGGCCAGACCACCTTAATGGACACATCAAGCAAGTGCACACTACAGAGAGACCTCATAAATGTCAGGTGAGTGTGAGAGAGCACTAGTCGCAGAGTCTGTAAATGTTGTTCAAGTGTTATGGACACACGCCGCAGAATCTTCTGTCAATGTTCATAGTCATCATCCAAGATAGAAAACTTTCACCGTGACATCGATATGGCTTCCCTTCTTATTTCTGCAGATTTGTAATGCGTCATTTGCAACACGAGACCGGCTGAGGTCTCACCTGGCCTGCCACGAGGATAAAATCCCATGCCAAGTGTGCGGCAAGTTTTTAAGGGCTGCTTATATGACAGACCACCTGAAAAAACACAGCGAAGGACCTCACAACTACTGCAGTATATGCAATAAAGGTAATACTCGTATAGTATTATAATGTGGCTCACATATTCTTGATAATTAAATTCATTGACATTTTTTCTTAAAAGTGCAATTATCTTTTAAATTTAGACACAGGTTAAGCCAATGTTAAGTGTTTGGTTTGATAACTATACATTTGTGAAAAAGTCCTAGGGGGCCTATGACTCCATATGCTATATAGTAGGCATCAGCCAACAGCAGCCCACAGTCCTTATCCAGCCTGGAAAATAAAAAAAATGGTGTGAGACAAACTGCATTCCAGATCTCTGATCATTTTCAAGTGCAGATTTTGTGTACAATTCAACCTTGGGGCAAAAATTATATAAAACGCAGAAAGCCAGTAGCAAATTATTTGGAAACAATGGAAGCACATATGCAGACCTTCAGATGCACAGTGGAGAACGTTTTCATTGTAGCAGTAGCCCTGGAAACATGATATATAAAAGTGCTTTGACAGGTTATAGATTATCAGGCGTTATCTGGGAGTAGAGAGCATACCGAATAGTTTCTTTGGGTTTTAATGCTTTGGGTTTATTAGATTAATAAAAAGATCAATACTTTAGATGGGTTTATAAGAGAACTAGATGACTGACTAGCATCCTGCACATAATATCAGAATTTTGTGGCGGGAAAAAAATCAGTGAGTTTTATATGATCTAAAGTTAGTGATCAGTGAATTAGGCCCAAGTACTTTCAACCAAACAAGGTCTAGCATGACATTTATTAGTGAACGGCCAAGAAATAGTGAACATATAACTGACATTTATGCTTAACTATTGAAATAGCCAATTAAAAAAACTATGGAATTTATGATGTATTTGTGGAGATTGACTAATGACAAAATGCTGAGAATATGGCAATTCAAATAGACTCAAAGTTTTTAGTTTACCGGTGATAAACATGGACTAATTTGCTTGCATTAGTGGCATTTAACTATGAGCTAACATTAGTAAGCATCATTTTGTACATGTCTATATCTAAGTCTGCTGTTCTGTTATGCCAAAAGATCCATGAATGTGAACAGAGGCCTTGATGGTAAACTTGAGTCCCTGAGTCCATCTGAGTCCTGCCTTTTTTTGTAAATACAATATATTGTAGTATATAGGTAATAGCGTACCATAACAGGTAGAGCAACGGAAGGGTGTCGTTGGGATGGTAAGAGCACATGAGGGTGTTTCTACTTTGCATATTCATGCTTATCCATAAATCCTTGCACTTTTCTGAGGGTATAAATACAGAGTCTTTTTTAGTATTTTCTTTGGCATTAAACCGTAAAAGATCACTGTTTAATTGTTATTCTAGATTACTGAATGCCAGTGGGCTGTTGCTATTAGTTTTAAATTTTTTAATGGTGTTTATTTAGAGCAAGAAGGTTATTTAAATAATCTTTGTTTTCAGAGGAAAAAAATCGGATCTTAAAACATATAAACATTGTTTCTTTGTTAGAACTTGTGTGCAAAAAGTTGATTCAAAAGATGCATCTGAAATTATTTCATAGTGGAGAAATAGGATTAAAGCCAGTTTTAGCGAGTACATTCACAACAGTCTATTAAGATTAGTTGTCACACTGTACAAGATGCTCTTTATATAAGATACTGTGAAGATCCTCTAGGGCTGCTTTTAAAGAAAACCACTATGTTTCGCTTACATCATCTATAAGAGTGATCTGTACAGAATATTGTCACATGAGTAAAAATATTCTTTGAAGTGACTTGAAGTAATTAGGTTGATGTGAGTTTTTTTTTTTGTTTGTTTGTTTGTTTTAGAAAGTTTTGCTTTTTTCAAAAAAGCCCCTGAACTACATACGTTTTCTGAACTACACACATTACATTGCTACTGCTGTATTTCTAGCTGTTTTATATCTGTTTTAGTTGAGTTTTATATTCGCATCCTACTATTACTGTCAAGCATCATTACTGTCAAGACAACCATCATTGAGATTTCGCTAAAAATAATTTTGACACTGCCAGAACTAAGTAGTCGTCTGTCTGTTGTTGCTGTGGTACAAAATTGGCTGCTGTGACGTATGCAACATTTGTGTTACATACACAACACTGTTCCCAATCACAACCAGAAGTATTCTTTTATCATGCGAGAGATGATTTTTAATCCGTAGCCGCAAAATGGTATAAAAATATTGTCTGTCGTGCAAATTATTAGAGTTTGAGGATGTAGAATGCACCAGCTGTAGCTACAGAACCTGCATCCTGTACTGGGCTGTTAACTAGTGTACCTAATGTTGATTTCCCAGATTGTTTTACTGTCTTATGACGGGCTTGGCTGCTGTCTCTGATGTGAACTAGCTCAGTAGAAATTACTTTGTTGGCTAGCAATGTGCTAATGTTACTTAAGGTACAGTCACAGTAACTGCAGTCTGTCATGGTATTTTAATAGTAACCTGTTGTTGCAGAATAGCATTTCTAACAATCTATTATTTAACAATAAGGTGTTTTAAGGTGTACTTTAATAAAAGCAGACAGCTCCACCATGTCCCCACAGTGAAATGCCCTTAAGAAAACCTGGGGTGAATCTCAATCAGCTCCCTAGCTTGTGAATAAGAATTGTTATACATATTGGGATACTAATGACTTGATTTCTGGCGGCATGATTACTGGCAGTTCTCAATATCAAACAGGGCTGATATCTTTGTGAAGCAATTTATGTTGCTTAAAGAACATTATTAAAAATACTTTCTCATACATATCCTAGTACGTAGCTAGTGGATTTTTTTAGTGAATACAATGCTATCATTAGTCATCATTTAGGAGCTACTACTCTGCTTAGTTACATTTGGAGAAAAGTTGGTTGAGATTTCATCTTCCATATTTTTCCCCCTGAAATTCAATAGAAAATGTGACGGCATTTCCAGTAAGGCAACATAGTGAGTATCAGTGCAATCTAATTTTTGTTGTACATCCCTTAAAATGGCAGACTCCCTGATTAGTGCCCTGTCTACTGTACTAGGGAGCTAAATTAGACGGGCCCCTGGCCTGTGCTCGGACTTAATTGCCAACTCCTGTTCTACGGATTGCTAGTTCATTAGATACCTGTAAACAAACTGTTAAGTCTTTTGATATGGGTTCAATGCCTCTTTCATAATGCGTAATCAGGAGATATCTTATCTTATTGTTCAACAAGTCTCTTCTAGTTCTATTTCTCCCTTCTGTACCTTCTGTTTTGCTTTTTGCTCCTCTTGTCGGTCTCAGGTTTTTCCACTGCGTCCTACCTAAAGGTACATGTAAAAACGCACCACGGCTCGTCCATGCTCCCTTCCTCCACAGTTCACCAGTTCCTAGAGCCGCGTGACAACGGGCCGCAGATGCACAACGGCGCTCCCTACCACTTAGGACGCCAATGCGCAGTGGAAGGCAAGCATGCCTCTGTGTCCATGCCACTTGCTTGCTCACTCTTTTCACCCTGCTTCTAAATACTGCATCTGCTTGTGTAAAAACACCCCCAGCTCACTCACTCACATTCACTCACTCGGCCCATACTGTTGCGCTAGTTTATCACTCCAGCTTATTTCCATCATTCTTCTCTCTCAAATTATGAGTAGGGTTTATTAAGGAAAGACAAGTCCTATTCTTATATTTTAGAGTTTCTGAAAGTTGTTTTCTTTCAGTAGAATGATGGAAATGTTTTTATAAAGCGAAGCTCACGTGGTGCTGTTCATCCTGAATCAGGATTTATGGCGGTGCTGATATTTAAAGCTTTGGTGGATCTGAGAAATTGTGATTGAATTATTGAAGTTGTTGGAGGAGGGGGAAAAAATTCTAATATTGAAAGCAGTAATATGAGATGCGTGTATTCCTTCATGCCTGATTCATAATCCATCACATTGAATAAAATCTTTTTCCATATCAATTGGATCATTTCGTCCATCAGTTCAGATGATTCTAGTCGGTCTTCCATTTACATTGGAAGTCTGGCTGGAGCATATGGGAATCCTGTGGTGAACTGTTGATAAAATCTGGCTGATCAGCTGATTCTAGCTACTGCATGTATCTTCATGTACTGCCACAGTTTGCTTGTGCTGTATCAAGTGCACATTCAAGTATGCAGTGTTCTGTGGTTGATTGGCCAAAGCTTTAAAAAAAAAAAAGATCTCACTTGCAGGCCTACCATCATTGTTTAGTATGGAAGACTGTATGTTAGCATGGCGAAGTAATCATACCTGTTGCTTTTTGTAATTTCCACCACATTCTGGCTAAGCAAGCATTTCTTGGCAATCAGTGTGCATGTTGTAGTTCAATATGTGCAAAATATTTGGAAATCAATGGACCTTTTTTCAAGTAATTATTGCCATGGAAACTTGCAGCCTGTTGTTGGGGTGTGTTGAAATTATGCTTAAAATGCCTTAGTGTTTTCATCAGTGATGCACTTTGTGTCTTAATTACTAAAATAAATTTCCAATTTGGATGTTTAATATGTTGTCCAATGTGCAGTGGTGGTAGTTTGATTTTAGTGTTTATTGTGTTGATGAATAAGTCACCAAACTTTATTCAGTAACAAAAAGAAAGAAAAAAAAATCCACCCGTCTACTCAAAACACAGGACGAATATATAGAGAATAAAAACGAGACAAAAAAAAGTCATATCTGCCTGAGTTACAAGTTTTTCTCTCTCCATTTTGTGAATGTAAACTGTATGGCCAAAGGTATGTGGACACCTGACTATTACACTTATGTGGGTCTTCTATAAACTTTCCCCACAAGGTTAGAAGTTCACAATCATTGTAGGCTATTGCATGATTTTTCTCTTTACAATAACTAAGGTTCTCACACCTGTTCTGGCATGATAATGCCACTGTGTACAAAGTAAACTCCGTGAACACATGCTGTGCTAAGGATGGAGTCTTGCAGAACACACGGAGCCCTGACCTCAATCCCACACAACACCTTAGGTATAAGTGAGTTCTGAGTTCACCGAGTTCTTCCCAAGTCTCCTCACCCAACATCAGTGACTGACCAGATTAATTCTTTCGCAAAACTGGATAGTTATGCTCCAAAATCTAGTTCATAACACGAAGCGTTGGATTTATAACAGCAAAGGGGGACTAGGTCTGTAATGGATGTTCAAAAAGCACATATGGGTGTCATGGTCAGTTGTCCAATCATATAATCAGTTTGATAAGTCATTAAATTAAAACATGTTCAGACACACAGGCAGACATGTAGTAGAAACCCCTGTGGATGATTGTAGCCTGTCCTCTCTGATGGAGGAATGCATGCCACCACTTCTTTGTTGGAGAAGGATTCTGTAGAACTCTTTTTAGTAGCATCAGCTGTAGTGGTTGAAGTTTTTTTTGCAGTATTGTTAGACTTGAATAGGACAGATCTTACTAGGTAGATTGGAGTAGCATACTCACCAAAGTAACAAAATGATCCTTTAATATACTGCGTACATTTGAATGAAGTGCAGTTTAAATGCACTCACTTCTTTATAATAAAAAAACCTCCACATGTATTTTGACCACTGTACAACTTTGATTCAGCTAATGCAAATTAAAGATGATTTTTGTGACAGCAGTGTGTTTCAGCAATTAATTCCTAGAACCACTGTAGTTTCCTAAAAAAGAAATAAAATTACTGGAATGATCGCTTGATTATTTATAGATGAACTCCAACAGGAAGTCTGCAGGTTTGGCAAGTAATGATGGAAAAAGATTCATTCAGTAGAGTTACCCAGATGGTGCATCAATCTAACCAGTCTGTACATGAATCCATGTGAAATTGATGTCAGTCTGACTGTGTTGACAGTAAGTGTCCACCCTGGGATCTCTGTCTTTCCTTTGTTTTTACTTCTCATGTCCTTCTGCTCTCCCTCATTGGGACGGTCTTTGATGGTATAGACCTTTGCACCAGTCGCCGGATTCTGATGCCCTTTCCTGAGGCAGAGGGGTGTTTTCGGGGGTTTTCAGGGCCTGCAATTCTCACTCAATCGGGCCATCCTGCCCTCGGTGTACAACCTGAGCTGTGGGAGCGGCACTGTGGCGGAGTACCAGGCCTCCCACTGCATGCACCTCTTGCAGGTCAGTATGGGCCAGTCGGAGAGGGGTGTTGGATGAGCCTAATACTGTTCACACAACACAATGAGAACTGCGACACCTCACAGCGCAGTAAATAACAGTTACTTTGCACTTTTCAAAAGCAGTTGTAACCGGTGTTCTCAAAAACACAACCAGACAGACATGGACATAGACAGGCAAACAGATGAACACACAGTGAATCAGAAGGACAAGCGGAGAGAGAAAGAAGATGCTCACACATGTTGAGAGAAACAGACGGGCACATGGACACAGGGAGAAAGAGGTTTGACGGATACTGAGTCAGACAGAGAAAGGGAAACCTAGAAACAGAGATGACAGAGAGACAGATGCACAGACACAGAAAGAGGCACAGACAGACGTGTGGACAGAAAGACAAACATTATAAAGTCTTTATTTGGAACGACCTGACCTGTTGTTCGTAGCTGCAGATGCACCAGTACATCACTGGAGCTGCTTCTCGGCCTAGATCACGTGGGGGAATGGGAGTCGTCCATTATTGCTAGTCTGAGTATCCTTCACTCTGCACAGTTTGCAGAAACCCAACATTTTCAATTACTGTTTTGTTTACAAAATTAAAAATAATGCCATTGCATCAACACACAATAAAGCACTGTCCGTGCACTACATTTACATTTACGGCATTTAGCAGACACCCTTATCCAGAGTGACTTACACCTGAGCAACTGAGGGTTAAGGGCCTTGCTCAGGGGCCCAGCAGTGGCAGCTTGGTGGACCTGACTAGACTACACTAGAACTACACTACACTAGAACAACCAAAGAAGGAAACGACACTTACTGAAAAACAAAACGTTCCTCAATAAGAAGAGTTGAACTCTCTCTATATATTAAGATTATCCTTGAATAAAGCATTGGCCATCTGGCTGTTCTCTAGACCCCACTGTGTTTAGGTCAAAAATCAATCAAGCCTGATCAAAGGCAAATTGACACTGGCACTGACACATATGTAAGAAGGCGAGATGTAGAAATGTAGATATGGGTAAGTAAAGTACTATTACCATTTACTATTACTCATTTTTTGACATGCAACTGTTTTATTAAATTGTTTTTCACATATTCTTCTGCACTTAGTAAAGGTTTTAGTGTCTGTGAGTAGTTCATCTACACGTTTTACTTAATGTGAGATGCTTTTGCTCTTTCCCTGTCCCCATTCTTCACGTTTATCATGGCCTCACTTCCTACATCTCACTCTGTGTTTCCCCACAGACGGGCAGGAAAATACTGGGAAATGCCCCCATCAGGATTCTGAAGGTTCAGATGCTGCATTTGGGGACCTTTCTAATGGAACAGAGCTCAAATTGGAGCATAAGGCTGAGGACAAGGAGCTTGAGGTGACCTCGTTGATCTTCAACGGTGATACCGATGGCACAGCAACCACACCGTGCGGCTCCAAACAGAAGACAGATATAGAGAAGAAGTTTGCTTGTGGCCAATGTGGCCAGACCTTCCGCACTAAATCCTACCTCAACAAGCACCAGCACCGGGTGCACAAGAAACCCAGCGGTACAGTATCCAGTCTCGGAGATCTGGGTTCTCCGTTCTCCCCACAGCAGAACATGTCGCTGCTTGAGTCATTTGGTTTCCAGATTGTCCAATCAGCTTTTGCCTCATCACTTGTGGACACTGAGGTAGGGAGCAATGCTGTAGGCTTAGGGGACAAGTGAACACTTGGAAAAGGGGATAAATTTGCTTTTAATTGATGTCCACAGCTTTGAGTGGAACTGCTGTTCTACATTATTATCATCAATGCCATTGTAAACTATTGTCTTATGTGTTGATTACTGTCTACCTGTCAGTTGGTTTAATCTTAAGAAATGCAAGTTTGCCAGTTTATTTTCCATTCTTGCTGACATGAAGCAGTCAATCATTCAGCAATGAATATTTTCAGTGTATGGATTAGTAAATCATCACCCAGAGCCTATTAAACCCGCTGAACTGATTCACATTTTGTGTGGATACACTTAAACAAAACATCATGGGAAGCCCCAAGCTCTGAATTTGCTTTGTTATAAAATGATGATTAATTTAAATCTTGTTCCCAACACTATTTTCTTTTTATTTCGTTTTGAATCATGAACATTTGCAAGATGGATTGTACGGTGTCATGCAAAACCGCATACGAATTTTGAATCTTTAACAGGGACCAATTTCAGGTATGGCTGTATGATATTACAAGAGATGAAGAGTATATTTTATTAACTTATTGATTTTGGTGTCCCATCTCCTTTGGTAAACTTTAGATCTGTGCTGTGCTATTTTGTCTTTGAATTGTGTGTTTTTGAGGAGGCCAGGAAGAGTGTGAGTGCGTGTGTGTGTGTGTGTGTGTGTGTGCGCGCGCGCACGCACGTGTGCATCATGATCTCTTATTAAGAGAATGTAATGTAATCAGAGGGCTTTTTAAGGTTTTTTAATATATCAGGACTTTTTTTTTTGAGAGGGTCCAAACATTCCTGCTTAACTTAAGAATTCCTATTCATGATGTGTATATAATGTTCACATATGTAAGAAATATGTATAACTTATATATAGCCAATATTAAGTTGTTTATTATGTGTAATGGGGCTATGTGTATATAACTTCTCTTGGCCATTATGGTTGAATAGAAGCTTCAATAGGCATATGTTTTGAGGTTGTATTCAATTGGTTGAAGTAAATTCACACTCTTATTATGCTTTAGTGGTGTGATCATATAAACCTTTTTTTGTGGCATGAATAAGCCACCAGTGTGTCAAAATTCCTATTTTTTTTTCTTTCTCTTTTTTGATCTTATAGACCAACAATATACTGTAAGTACTCTGAACAAATATAATTGGGCAGTGATTATGATGAGGAAAAAGTGTTATGCCTGTGAAAGGCCTGCTTTTTGTGCTTATACTCTATTTAAAAAAAATGTTTCTATGGGGAAACCTTAAATGCTTTATGCAGAGCCCAACAATATACCATTTACCCTATTGGACCACGGTCAAAGTAGAATACTTTGAAGAATTTATATCTTGTGCTCTTGGTGTTGATGGTGGTGGGGGTGGGTGTGTGTGTGTATGAGAGCACTAACTTTTAGATGTTTGAGTGAAGTTTTCAAAGATCATGCGAAGTATGATATTTAGCAATTTATATTTTTCAGTTATTTATTGTTTTGCAAGACGTTATTTCTGACTTCAGCCCATGTTAGCTTGAAACTGCATTATCTCCGTTTTATTTCTACACATCAGTCATTAATTTCTAATTTATATTTAAAATGCACCCTTTTTTGGTCTGCAAGTGTAAATGGAGAAAGTATGCAACTACCCAGGATTCCTTTCTTTAACATTGTTTTAATCTTCTAACTGCCCCTTCAAATCCACCTGATTTGTAATTGTCAAGCTCACTTGCATCTCACTGTTAGAGTTCACCCCTGCACTCTAATCTCTGCAGTTAACCATTATTTATGTAAAAGATTGACATGGCTGTTTGGGACGGTTCTGTAATTAAAATACTGATATGCCATCTCTTATGTTTAGTGGCATATTATATCACTGGAAATGTTTTTTTTTTTTTTATGTTACGTTTTATTTGTACTCTGCTTATGATTTTATATAACCGTATGTTGCAAAGTGCCTTCCCAATACTGATTGTGAATGGGTAGGAAAATCTGTCATTAAAAGAACCATCTTAAGAATAACCATGTACATAAAGTGATTTGCAGTGACACTTTTGTATAAGGACATGCACATAGAAAGAAAATGTACATTTGTATGTATGTTTGTTATTCTATCTTTTGTTCTCTGACAAAAAAAAAAGTTTCTTTGCAATTGCAGTCAAGAATTGAATTGATTTTTGGATATAGGCATACTTTTCTATTGATGTTTTTGTTTTTGTACACTGTTTTGTGTCTCTGTTTATTTGCTACAGAGATGAGTATAAAATAAAATTGTATTTGGGGCTTTGTGATACTATCTTTTTCTCCCATGATCTCATAATGCAATTTATATTCAGTGTCCTCCAACAGATACGATTGGCCTGGAATGAATGTAAAACTAGTAATACAACGAGAGAGAAAGATGTATGATCTGCTTCATTAAGAGCAACTAACTATCTTCCAAAACAGTTAGTCAGTTCTGATTTTTGGATGTTTAGTCATTACCTTGATCTGAGTGAATTTACTGCAAAGTGTGAAGATGACTGCTGAAACATAAAATAAATTATTTTGTGTGAATGCAGAAGGGACTGAATGAGCAGCAGCTTGTACAAAGATAACAGACATGGCACTAGTTTGCCAGAACACTATTTTGTGAAGTTGGTTTTTAAAAATATTAACAGCATTTGGGAGGATTTAGGTGAGATAGATCATGGGCCATGCTGGTGCCCTCAGTCGGCATCTGACCATGATTTCAGGAAATGGGGCAAGTTGGTATGTATCTGAAAATGTGCTGTAACCTATGCAATTATTGGAGCTTGATAACATCATATATTTGGCAACTCAACACTCCACAGAATATCTATTCTGTAGGTGTAAACACCATGTTAATAAAAGAGGATTGGTTTGAATTTCCAGGAAGGATATACTGTAGTAACTCAAATAAGCACTCTTTACAAATGTGGCAAGTAGAAATGTTTTTCTTATCTCTTGTTGTGGCAGCCTGCTCACTAAAGTGTAAAAAAAAGGCTTATTTACTTTACTATAGACTTCCTGTAAGCTCAAACGAGTCTGGTCCTTCTACTCTGAGCTCTCTTATCATCAAGGTGTTTCAGCCACTCAAAAATGCCACTGAAATGAGTTTGTTTTTTTTTTTTTGTTTTTTTTTTGCAACAGGTTTACAGATATTCTTGTTATAATAAGTATATATAGAATGTTTGTACATTCATCTAATAAAATAACTCATTTCAAACTGAAAATTGTAAAGCAGTAAAATACAAATTCTACTCAGTACATAATAGACAGATGAAGCCAGAATTTTTATCATGGTTTTATTATGACTTGATAGTTCAGGCAGTATCTTGTTTGTACAAGATGTTGAAAATATAAATGTATTACAATTTAAAAAAAATTTAATAAATCCTTTAAAAAGATTTTAAAAAGTGCTAATTGGTATAATTACTATAAAAGAAGAATAGGGTTAGGTATTATATTTATACCATATCTGTATATTTGTATACCTTTACAACAAAAATAAATTAAATTTGTGAATAAAATGTTCTCACAATAAAATGTCTATGTGGTTATATTTGGATAAAGCCTCAATCAACAGAGAGCTCCAGCATTCCTAAATTTACAGGAATTTTAAATATATAAATAAGTAGCTTAGAGGGCAGTTGAGTGGTGGACTTCGCCTACTTGGTAATGAATGTCTTTGCACTTCAGACTTATCTTCTCTTTTTTGTGGAAGTTAAGCCTTTGGAATTCACTTGTGATCATAGGTAGTGTTTTTCCTTTAGTTTCAGGCAGAACCAATCCAATATAGAGAGCAGTGAAAATACAGACAACACCAAATGGTACAAAGCAGAAGTGACCCAGTCCTTTCTGTCAGAAACACACATAGGGAAAGAAATCCATTAGGTTTACATCATTCATTATATTACATCTACAACTGATTACTGAAATGATGTGAAAGTGGCAAGCACCTGTCATACTACTTCTAGACAAACAAGCTGTGTGTAAAGGTTGACGTAGTATATTTAATAGTACTTTTGAGTATTTCCACAGAAAGTCTTTAATGCTAGTTACACAATACAGCTAGCATTAAAGACTTTGGGTAGAAATACTCAAAAATACTATTAAATATACTACGTCAACCTTTACCTTTACACACAGCTTGTTTGTCTAGAAGTAGTATGACAGGTGCTTGCCACAATTTCCTACTACTTCTGAAATAAGACAATTTGAAATAAGACAATTTGATTTAAAGCATAATAGAGGACATTTTTATTTTTCCTAGTGGAAAATTCAGGACAACTTTAACACATGGGCCACTCATTTAAACCCTATACTACTACATGTTCATTTGTGTATTTGTGACATAATGCACTTACCACAATGAATGGAAATACTGTTCCAATAATAAAGAGATTAAGCCACATCAAAGAACCCGCAATCATGTAGGCAGCAGGGCGAGCTGCCTGGTTAAAAATCTCAGTAGGGAGAATTCCAGTCACCCCTGCTGTGGAGAAAAGTATTATAAATGCACTGAAATGTAACTTTTTACAAATGGATAGATAATATCAGACTATCCAATAACTGCATTAAAGGTTGCAATTACACTTAGTTAAAAGTGTTGAGACATCTTCAAAAAGATTAAGATTTTTGTCACTTTGCCATAATTCCACCACAGTGACATCCAGTGGATTTTCCCAGACCGGTTCACAGTTAATAGAGAAGTGATGCAGTTTTACTCACCTGGTCCAATCCCAAAACTGAGGATATAGGTGAACACACAGACGATGCTCAGGTAAGGCATCCAGTGTAATACATGCTAGAAGACAATGGCATAAATTGCTGATTCCAATTCACTGGGATCTCACTCTGTTAAACATGAACTGACTTCATGAATTTGTATCTAATATGTATAATGCTACCTTTGTGTCAGCTGCTTGTAACTACATAGCTTTAAACTGTGCGTTATAATTGTTAACGTTATTTCTAGTCAGGGTTGAGCCTCAAGTCACAAATAAATTAATCCAAATCAACCTGGAAGTGATCAAAATCTCTGGATAATGTGTATGTGTGTGTGTGTGTGTGTGTGTGTGTGTGTGTGTGTGTGTGTGTGTGTGTGTGTGTACACATACAGGGGAGCTCTAGTTATTCATATGAGGCATTTATTCAATCTAAAATATGTATACCTGAAATGAAAGAGCCACGGTGAATACTATAGCCCAGCCAGTCATGAGCACATAACCTCCCATTAAAAGCAGCCTCCTGCCCATCCGTTCTATCAACAGGTTCTGAACATTAACACACACATGGCAGAGAAGTCCCACTGTGAACTGATTTTTGCTATAATTGTTCTATTAACTCTAATCTTAATTGACACATTAAATGTAATTTTATTTATTAATTTACAGTACAAATGCCATATAACATTTACATAATATGAGTTGATTAGCTTCTTTTCCCCACTTACACACAGAATACAGGCAATGAATTCACATGTGCCAGTGCCAATGGTCGCATACTGGTTGTGTTCAGCTGATATTCCTGCCTCTTGAAATATGTAAGAAGCATAGAAGTAAATCTGTGTAATGAAAGAATGATTATTGAAACATATACGTATATACATATTCTTCATGGAAAAAATGATAGAGACAAATAGACTAAAGGTGCAACTGAATTTGGACACTTATTCTCTCAGTGCTGCTTAGTGAGTAAATTGTTGTTTTGTTGTGGCCTGTGTTCAGTTACAGTATTTTCTGCACTATAAGGCGCACCGGATTATTAGGACGATTTTTGAGAATATTTAAGGCTTTTAGGTGCGCCTTATAGTGCGGAAAATACTGTAATTTTCAGATGTTGATCTCTACCCTTACCACTCACTGACAATAAATTGGACTGCATATTTCAGATAATGCCATGTCTGTAAGACATTTTTTTCCAGGTGTCATACAAATGTACATTACAATTCAATTGCAAGTTAGATGATAAAATTGTGTGAAGGCTCTTAACTATATCTAGTGTATATTTCTGTTTCATGACCAATGTTCTCTTGACAGAATCTGGATATACTATAACCTTGACCAAGCTAAAGCAATCAGTGAAGATGAATGAATGAGTCAGAATTTGTCTGATGGACAGCCTCACTCACTGAATCATTACCACACAACTGCATGGCGCTGCTTATGACTGCAACTGAAATGAGTTGCCAGCGAACAGTACGATCACTGAAAAGCTCCCAGGGCCGCTGAGCTCGCCTGCCTTCAGATTCAGCCTGCTCTTGCAGCATTTCATCCAACTCCTCTTTCTGCACCTTGCAGCCTCGCAACCGATGCAGTGCTGCCAAACATACACAGCAAAGGAAGAGACACATCGCTTACATTTGAAAAAGCTTTTTATGAACAGGCAAAAATGTTTCCATGCTGATTTTATGATGAAAAGTCATGCATGTACAGCTCCAAGGGGAAAATGGTTGAAAACTGAATCTTGCCAGTGCAATTTTTTTTTTCACTTGTTCATCCCCAAAAATACTTTTATGCTTCATGTAACAAATACTCTACACATAGAGTGCATGCTATGGGGTCCTAGTTTTCAGTATATCAGTTTATTTTTCTGCACTATGGCCTTCAGAAACTCATCAGTTCCAGCTTATAGAAATCAAACTGCCCATAGCCCACATCACATCTTCATTTGTTACCCTTCAAGCAGGCATCCTTGTCTCCACGATCAATGAGAAGGTACCGAGGGCTTTCTGGGAACCAGGGCAATGTGAGGAGCTGAATGAAACCTGGCACAGCATTACTGGCTAGCAAATACTGCCAACAAGATTCACAACCCAACAACTCCCTGTGCACACACAAACACATTAATGTGAAATAAACCTGCCCAGCTTTTACGGTCTGAAATACTTGATACAGAACATTTAGTTTTTGGCATCATACTCTAGTTTCTAAGTATTTAAAATCTCACAGGCTTACCATAACTCTACATAACTACAATAAAGAAAGATTAACGTTTTTCTGGACTCACCTCAAACTTACGACTTGTCCTAGCACCAACCCAAAAGCAGTGAAGACAGAAGAGGACAGGGCCACAGCACCACGTAAGTGTTTTGGTGCACTTTCACCAAAATACATTGGCTGCACATTCATACTGACCCCTATAACCAGAGTAGACATTATACCCAGAAAGAATGTATACAGCTTAAACTAAACTACAAATTCAGTTGACTACACACCCACGTTGATGCCAACCAGATATCTGGAGATGATGATCATCTCAAAAGACTGAGCTTTACGGCTTGTCACAGCCAGCAGTGCGCTGGACATTAGAAAAATGTTGTTCAGCAGCATTGTTTTCTTCCTTGAGGACAATACAATAATAAAAATGCATAAATTACAGTGTCAAATGTCTTATTATATATGTAATTAACAACAATGGTGCTAATTTCTTAGCTAGTTAGGTATCAAAAGTAAACTATATTGGCCAAGTGTATTTGGATGTTGATTATAAAACTGGTATTTGGGCCTTCCTCAAACTGTTGGAAACACAAAAGTGTAAAGAATATCTTTTTAAGTCATTACAATTTTCCATGGCTGGAACCAAAACCTGTCCCAGCAAGGCATTGCCCCTTTGCACAAAGTGAGTTCTATAAAGAAATTGTTTGCCAGTGTTGTTGATTTGCCTGCACAAAGCCCTTGCATCTACCCTACTGAACACATTTGAAATGACTCCAAATGCTCTTGTATAATACTCTTGTGGGTGAAATGGCACAAATCTACACAGCCACTTTCTAAAATCTACTGGAAAGCCTTTGCAGAAGAGTGGGCAACATATACCATTTAACAGTGTAGGCAATTTGAACAGTGCAAGTACAAGTAGTGCAAAAATACAAAATGCAAACATTACAACCAGCCCATGGTTTTGGGATGAAATGATCAACAACAACAAGAAGCACACTCATATGGGTGTGATGGACAGGTGTCCACATACAGTATACACATATTTTGGCCATATAGTGCATCACCAATTGAAATACATTACCAACCAGGCCCACTAGGGGGCCCTCAGTGAACATGGATCCAAAAAATGTTCAGTATCAACATTGTATTTATCATGATAATTAGAGTAAATGCCATACAACTGTGCGTGTGTTCTGCATATAGATTAATGAATCTTGAAAAATCGTACCTTCCAAAATGGATGGACATGGGCCCAGCCAACAGAGCCCCTGTAAGGCCGCCCAATGAGAGAACCGACACTATGAGAGTCCAGATCAATGTGACCTGATACAGCTCTAATTGTATTCCCCAGCGGTTTTGAACTGTCTCATTTACAAAGTTCTGAATATACTGCAGGGACACAAAATACATGGTAATAATGTAAGATACAGTATGTGAAAACAGGCAAGGACCTTTTCAAATTCAGAGGTAATGACATTCATGTACAAATAAAGATCTAGTGAACAATACAGCAAGACAATCACATTTAAACAGAGGTAGATACGCATGCTCTCTCATGTTTACTTACAACAGTAGGGGCATTCATAATGGCGAGGTTGTATCCGTATTGTAACGTTCCCCCAACTGCAGTAGAAACTACCATTAAGACCAAAGTGCGAGCGGTGCCCTGCAAAAAAACAGCACTAATTGTAAAAGAACCACATTGCTTTGAAAAGCACAAACAAAATGTGCAATAAATCTCAATTTTTTATACAGCCAAGCAAGCTTATGATGGCAACTTTGCAGTCCTGGGATGCACACTTGCAACCTTACTATAAGTAGTCCAACGTCTTGATCACTAAGCTATTTCATCCACCCTTGCACCCATTTCATGTGCACTTTTATAGTGTGAATCTCTCATTGTACCCAAGGTGTTCTACTGGGTTCAGATCCAGTGCTCACTGAAGAATACTGAACTCATTGTAATGTTCATGATAACCTTTGCTTTGTGACATAATGCATGATCGTGCTGAAGGTAGCTGTTAGGAGATGGGTTAACTGAGGCCATGAATTCATGCCATTGGTGCCAAATTCTGAAACAATCATCTGTGTTTCTCAGCAGAAATGAGATTAATGTAAGTTGTCCTGGATAAGGGCATCTGCCCAATG
Organism: Tachysurus fulvidraco; assembly: GCF_022655615.1. NCBI lineage: Eukaryota > Metazoa > Chordata > Actinopteri > Siluriformes > Bagridae > Tachysurus > Tachysurus fulvidraco. Next base: position 15,657,585 of record NC_062522.1, read on the forward strand.
CTGCAAATCTAAATCAACTATCTGCAGGAGCATTTTTAAATTTCCACAGGTATGTCAACATAAACCAAAGGAAAAATCATAAAGGAACATCTTGTGAAATCTATGCTATAAAAATTAAAAAAAGGCTATTTTGCGAATAAAGGAAGGCACAACCCAATATCAGTAGAGTGTTCCTAATAAAATCTTTAGTGAGTGAATATTGATGACTGCTTTTTGATTTGAAATGGAAAAAAATTGGAATTAAAAAGGGTGCCCAATATCTCAAAACATTTCATTATCCACCTCTTTTCTCCTACAAGCAACTCATGGCTTGTCAGATTACCTAGTAAATCTGGGAATCAGAAGGTTAAAAATACCATACTGTATATTAGTCCAGTCTTTTAAATCTAGATGTTGTATGAGAAAATTTCTATTGCTGTTTGCTGTCATGGTGTTCTGCAACCTTGAAGTAATCAAGGTAATGTTTTGTTAAGTATATTGCGTTGTCTTGCACACTTTTAAAAAAAAAAGAAGTGTGATATAAGATGACTACACACTGATGAAGGTTTAAAGCTATTTGTGTCACAATGTCCTAAATCCAATACAAAACAAACTAAATAAAGAAACATTTAAGCCTCCTGGTGATTTTGCACTTACATGCTTGTTCGAAGAAAACGTATGCTCATTTTGTGTAGATGGATGTGTTTGTTAAAAATAAACTATAAAAAAATTTGTTTTTAAAAAAAATAAAACAACAATTTTACATAGGAACAATTCCCCCACTGCATAATCCCCAGTGTTGTAATAATACAAGGTGCTTATAAATCCTGCAGACCCAGAATTATGAAAGATTTCTTGGAAACTACATGTAGCATTTGAATTCAATGGATAATGGCAGGTGTTAATTCTTAATAGTTAGTACTTGAAATTCACTACTGCAGATGAGAGTGCACATTCAATTTGGTAAAGGTTCATTTAACATTGCAGATTTAAAATATTGCATTAGTTTTAGACGTTAATTAAAAACTGAATTATTTTATAGATTCTGTAGAAACCACTTAACTGTTAGATACATTTAAACTTACCTACCTTTGGTTGCTGAGAAGTGGCGTCTTTCTTCCTGTGTAAGGTCATGATGCTTGTTGATACTACTTTATCACAAGTATAAAAAATTGAAGTGTGTGTATGTGTGAGAGACAGAGAGAGAGAGAGAGAGAGAGAGAGAGAGAGAGAGAGAGAGAGAGAGAGAGAGAGAGAGAGAGAGAGAGAGTTTGCTATGGGTGGCATAATAAGTAGCCTAAAGGTTTATCATCTACTCTGTTGTCGCCTAAGAGCTAATGGAAAGTCCAACGCTGATGTGTATCGCCTCGTGGCAATGCCCGGGAGAAGCATGCCAGTGGCTCTTGAAGATTAATTTCAAAGCTGGTGATGCTGAAACACACACACATTAACAGCGAAGTTTGAGTGAAGTGCATACCCATTCACAAGGAGCTCTTACATTTACTATGTTGGCAGAATCAACAACAGATGCATACAGCAGCCAGTCATGGGCCAATGCATCCTGGCATAGTGAGCTGTCCCACACCATCAGGGAAAACATAACTGGCAAAAAGTTGATACTGTGCTTGCAAACAGTTGTGAAACCTATGCTGTGCCAAATTTCTTCCATATTTGGGACCACACTACAAGAAGTTAAAGACATCTGGAGTGACTAATAACCTATAACAGAGCACGGCCAGCTGATATCAAAATGTATCGAGTATGATATCTGACAAAATGTTAGTGAAAACGTTGGTTTTAAAGATGGACATATTTGCTGTTATTATAACCACTGTAACTATCATCATCAAGTACTATTAAGCTTTCTTTGTCTGCCAATATGTCTGCCAATATGTCTCATGTGTCTCATTGCTGACTGAGTAATAAACTGCTCAATTACGAAAAAAAATTAATAAATGTATTATCCTCCCATGTACATCTACTACTGAAGAACATCTGAAATCACAATAATTCATTTAACAACAGATCTCAGTCCGATCAAGCATCTGTGGTATATGCTGGACAAACACAGTTAAGGATCCGTGGCTAATTTGTTGTTTGCAGATTATATAGTACACCTTCAGAGATCTTGCCTGGCTGGGTCAGAGCTATTTTGGTAGCACAAAGAATCTTATTCTTTAGCAGAGAGTTCTATGTCCAAGAATTCTTAAAAAATAGGTTAGAGGATCGTTTAATGGTGAACCTCACCTAATAAATAGTGAATCTCTTTATACTCTTTATATCTTCTCTGTTCACCTCTTCTGTATGTTAAGCCTAGGAAACTTATCTGTAATTATGGGTGGTGTATTTCCTTTAGTCTCAGGCAAGACCAGTCCAATATATACAGCAGCATGAAGACTAAAACCACTGAAAGGCAAAACTGTTGGTTTATAAGTGCCAACCATGTGCATGTGGGGCCATCCTCAGCAGAGGATGAAATGACTTAGTCCACTCTGACAGGAACACATACAGGAATGAAATACATTAGGTTTCATTTTATGTACATCACATCTACAACTGCTCACCTTGATGCAATTCAACAGATGTTAAGCTAACATTTACAAAGCTTTATCTATCTATCTATCTATCTATCTATCTATCTATCTATCTATCTATCTATCTATCTATCTATCTATCTATCTATCTATCTATCTATCTATCTATCTATCTATCTATCTATCTATCTATTTTTACAGTTGAATAATATATACAATTACTTTGCCTCTGAAAGTCTGGCAAATATTAAATATTGAGCAAATTTACAACAGAAACTCTGCCCCTAGTTGTCTGTTAAATATTAATATTTTGAGGTTTTACTGAGAAAGGAACATTATAAAACTTGTACAATTTTAATTGTACAATATACTGACTAATCTCACCTTTTCCTTACTGTTATTTTAAACCAGCTCTCCATATTTGCCGGTTGCTTTGAATCAGATTCTGTGGTACAGTATATATGGAATTTAAGAGTGTCTATAAATTTATGTACATTCATATACTCACCAAAATCAATGGAAATATCATTCCAGTAATGATGGTAGTAGGTCACATTAGGCAACAGGTTGAGCTTTTTGGTTAAGAATTCCAGTCATCCCTGCTGTGGAGAAGAGTATTAAATAACGCAATTATAAACACATCTCAATGTTTCACTTTCTACAATTGGATAGACAGTTTAAATAATTAAATAATATTATTGATTTAATTCCGGTGGTTGAAGGCTGCTTGCAACAGAATCCACTTTTAGTGCATTCGGTTTCAGTTAATGGAGCTGTGGTGCAGTATGGCTCCCAAGCCTTATCTCAAAATTGAAGATATACAGTATTTAAACACACAGACCCTGCTCAGGTTAAATCATCCAGTGTTCTACATTACAGAATACAATGGCATCCAAATGCTGATTGTGAGGTAGTGATACAAGTTCAAGTACAAGTTTCAACTCAGCCCCTAAGCTGCCACAAGACAAGACAAATTCTAAATTTGCTGGTTGCGTTCTACTTCGGTTGACTGTCTGAATTTTGGCTTGTGTGTAACTCCAGGTAATATATTACTGGTATATGTGTGCATGTGTGTACAAACCCGATTACAAAAAAGTTGGGACACTGTACAAATTGTGAACAGAATGTGGAAGTTCAAATTTTAATATTTTGTTCAGAATACAACATAGATGACATATCAAATGTTTGAACTGAGAAAATGTATCATTTTAAGGGAAAAATAAGTTGATTTTAAATCTCATGGCATCAACACATCTCAAAAAAGTTGGGACAAGGCCATGTTTACCACTGTGCTTTTATAACAGTCTGCAAATGTCTGGGGACTGATGAGACAAGTTGCTCAAGATTAGGAATAGGAATGTTGTACCATTTTTGTCTAATACAGGCTTCTAGCTGTCTTGGGTCTTCTTTGTGGCATTGTCCTCTTTATGATGCTCCAAATGTTTTCTATGGTGAAAGATCTCGACTGCAGGCTGGCCATTTCAGTACCCGGATCCTTCTTCTACGCAGCCATGATGTTGTAATTGATGCAGTATGTGGTCTGGCATTGTCATGTTGGAAAATGCAAGGTCTTCCCTGATAGAGACGATGTCTGGATGGGAGCATATGTTGTTCTAGAACTTGCATATACCTTTCAGCATTGATGGTGCTGCCCATGCCACACACACTACAATGTCCCACCTTTTTTGGAATCGGGTGTACATATAAATACAGGGGAGGTCTTTGTGTCTGTGTCAGATTTATTAAAGCTACTCAATTTCATTCATTCATTGGGGGGGGGGGGCATGGTGGCTTAGTGGTTAGCACGTTTGCCTCACACCTCCAGGGTTTGGGGTTCCTCCGCCTTGTGTGTACGGTGTTTGCATGTTCTCCCTGTGCCTCGGGGGTTTCCTCTGGGTACTCCGGTTTCCTCCCATGGTCCAAAGACATGCATGGTAGGTTGATTGGCATCTCTGAAAAAACTGTCCGTAGTGTGTGAGTGAATGAGAGTGTGTGTGCCATGCAATGGGTTGGCACTCCATCCAGGGTGTATCCTGCCTTGATGCCTCACACAACCTGTGAGGCAAACATGCTAACCACTAAGCCACCATGCCCCCTACTCAATTTCAATTAAGCATTAATTAAATTAACCCCATTCATTACACTGGACATTTTGCCATTCAAAACAACAAAAACCTGGATAAATCTGATTAATCTGTCTATCAAATCAAAGGAATTTATTTACACATGCCAGAAATCAGCCTGGCATGTGAATTCACATGTGCCATTGCCAATGGTTGCATACTGTAGGTGAAAATTCCCACTTGGTGAAATACATAAAAAGCATAGAGGTAAATCTGTGTAATGAGAAAGAAAATGTCATAATGTCAGTAATATTTATCAAAACACATTCATAGCTAATAGACAAAAATACAGATAAAAAACAAGTTGAAATTTGGCCAATTATTCTCTCAGCACTGCTCACTGAGTAACTCATTGATTTTGTTGTGGCATGTATTTAGTTAATTTTCAGTCCATTGTTCTGCCCTTAGCACTGATGCAATGAATTGCACTGATAAGCCAGAGATCTGATTTCAGTTCCAAGTGTAACTTACACTATATGAACTTGAGTAATACATTTTAAATACTAAAAGTTCCAATTTCAAAGTTCTACATTTCCAGATTGATAAAGATTGGTTGTGAAAAAAGTGTCTATTAGATACCCTTGGTATCTATTAATATTACAAGTGAAAGTCACATAAGGCTAAGTATGGTGACCCATACTCAGAATTTGTTCTCTGCATTTAACACGTCCAAAGTGCACACACAGCAGTGAACACACACACACACACACTGTGAACACACACCCAGAGCAGTGGGCAGCTCAAGGGCACCTCAGTCGTGGCCGGCTTGAGACTTGAACCCACAACCTTAGGGTTAGGAGTCAAACTCTCTAACCATTAGGCCACAACTTCCAACTGACTTCCATGACTTTAAGATGGTATAGTTGGAATTAATCTAAAGATATTGCTTGCTCTTGCAGCATTTCATCCAACAACTCTTTCTGGCACCTCACAGTAGGATTGGGGTTCTTTAGGTTAAAAACCTCTACCCCTTTTCCTTCACAGTTCTGATTGTTATGGCCAAAGAGTTACATTTTTGATTCATTGACCATGCTGAACATGCTGAACGAGTTGGGTCTTCATCCTGGTGATCACCTGCGGATCAGCTTCAGACAGGCAAGTCTTGGAGTAGGGGCTCCTACCTTTAGCAACAGCCTTTGTGGTCACTGTGATTGACTTATATTCGCATACAAATTTTATTTGGAAATGTTTCCTAAGGAGGAATCAGACTTGTGGATGTTTAAAAATAGATCTTTAGCCTATGTGTATGTAAATGTTTGGCATCCACGTTGGGTATAGAATAATGAATCTTGAAAAGTCAAACCTCAAAAAGTGGGTGGACTTAGACCAGCCAAATAAGTTCTTAATGTACTGCAGGTACACAAAATACACAATACTAATGAATTATACAGTAGATGAGAACAGACAGTGCCCCAAGATAGGGTCTGGAGCCTCCAAGACCCTGACCATAATATTGAGGTTATTTAAAACAAAATAAATGAATAAATTCAAGGCATTGATAATCCTCAACCTTACAAAGTCACTAACTAGCTTTCAGTCCATTCAACTAGAATGGCAATCACATGACTCTTTAGCATAGATAGGAACATTACAAAATCTAGCAGTCCATGCAAAACGCTAATACTGCAGGAACAGGGAAGTACACCATATACAAATGATGAGATCTACACCATTCATAGAAGAGTTTATACCTGAGAGCACAGAAAGACTGTGTAATAGGGACTTTGTGTTCCCACCCGCATTTCAGTGAGTGGGAGCATCCAGGCACCTGTTAAGTGCACAAAAGTGTGATGCTGTGTTCAGTTACAGGATCAACAACTACAGATTAGCCATGACCTGACCTTGTTATTTACTTTGTTTCCTATATTATGGTACTTGGTTAAGATTAAACAGAGTCTAACATAGTAAGCTAGCTAGGAACAGTTCCTCAACATGCATAGGGCTGCTTGGCTACCTAGCAGACTCAACAGTGCTTTAGCTGATCTAGTCCCATTAATCAGGACAGTGAGCCCAAGCTCAAGTAATACTCAGCCGAGATAAGGGAAGAAATAGAGGTAAATCAAACTCTGGCATGTTATCTGAGTCCAACTAACTTTATAAGCTCAGTGGCAATGTTAGTGTGAACACTCAACCATGCTAGCAATATGCATTTTCCAGGAGTAAAAAAACATTTGCTGTTTCTTTCTCAGCACTTGATGAGACATAAATCAGGCTAGAATGTTTGTTAAAGGAAGAGGCAACATGATTGACAGTTCAATGTAGATGCTGCTTTCTCTTGATTGGTCACACACACACACACGCACACGCACACACACACGCACACGCACACGCACACGCACACGCACGCACGCACGCACGCACACACACACACACACACACACACACACACACACACACACACACACACACACACACACACACACACACACACACACACACACACACACACACAAGCATCCGCGCGCGCGCACAAAGGTAATCAAGTGTATGGAGGATGCGCCCTGCGTCACGGGATAAAATGAAATGCTTACAATTGCCTTTAGCGTTGGTAGTCTGAATCTTGTGTGGAAAGCTTCTGTTGCTTAGAAAGAGTCTAGCAGAGCACGTCTAAACTTAATTTAGAAGTAAAACAAGGGGCGCTAAACCACAATTTAATAGCCACTGGTATGGAATCAAGCTTAAAAGCGTTTTTTTTCGATATTACTTCTGACAAGCAAACATTTGGGCCTTCACAGGTGGACAAACGTACTTATATTCCAAAAATACTTTAACGCCACGGATACAAGGAAACACCTTTACAACTTATAGCCATGTATCGAGCTTTCTGGGATACAATATTTCTGCTAAGTGGTGAGTCAATGTTTCCTGTTAGTCTTTGTGCTTGCTGTGTGTTTATGTGTATGTATGTATAAACTGGCAGAGAGGTTAAGCTAATTTGTGAAACATAGCCTATACGTTGTCAGTTTAATGCAAGGATACACTACAAGTTTAAACTGAGTTTAAGATGTTTGTGCACCTGGTATCTATGGGTCCATGCAGTACACCAAACACTAGAGTCATGCCCTATTTCAGATCTCCAAGTGTTTCCCCACGCTCATGTTAAGCACCAATTGTCATTTATTATGCAAATCTAAGGGGAAGGACCCCAACCGCTGTATTGAATTTGTAGGGGATATATTTTCCTACTCTCATTTACTTCATATTGTTAAACAAGCTTTTTTTAATTTCCATGTTTTGCTGATGGTATTAGATGTGTCTTGTGTAAATGGGGTCATCCTTCTGTCATTCCTGCAGCTGATGCATCTATTAACATTGTAAAGAAGGCGTTGATGCACAGATTTCAACTATGTATAACCCCATATCTTGAGTCATGCTAATGTGAGTCAGAAGGCACAGCCTAGTCTTATTCGATTAGAAAAGTGTTCTACATGCTAGAACAGAATACTGATGGCAGATTTAAGATTCATACATTTCAGTACATATATCAATTGTATTTATCTCTGATCCAAACAATAGTTTGACCTCTCATTGAGTGAAACAGGACAGAGAATACTTTGTTTTATAAACCATAATGTAATTTGTCTAGTATATGTTGTTTTTCAGAATTTTTAAATGGGTTAAAAATGGATATTGTTAAAACGTAAAGTACAGTACCTTTCTTGGTAAGACTAATCCTGCTCTAGTAGGCATATAGTCACCAGGAACACTGGTCTCAACAACTCATGTTAGGAAAATGTATTTAATCTTGGCTGGAAAAATGTTACCCCAAGCTTGATCAGGATAAAGCAATTATTGAAAGTGATTGAGTGGAAAACTGGAAATTTGAGAAGCATAAATGTTTCATTTTATTTAACAATCAACCTGTATTAATTTAATCATCATGGGATTGTTTTGGTCAAACACCAGTTAAAGATGCCTAATGGAGTAACTGGTCAAAGCTGAGTGTTACTCAGTTCAAATAATTTATATTGGTATGTATGGTCAATGTCAGAATTTCTATCAGGTAAATTAGCATAGAGAAGTAAACCATGTAGCTGGTTTGGTTGATAATGAATTTGAGAAGCCACAGTTCAGCACAAATTGAAACAATGATTATGAAAAGCAATTTGGGTATTTTGGATCTGTTGCATGTGTACTGACAATTATTGTATCATGTGAAACTGTTCTGGTTTAAAGTGGGTTTTTGAATTTATTGTGCACTTATTTTATTGATGAAACGTGTGATTTTTTCAAACACGTGATTTAGTAATCTTAGTGATTTAGTTAAAGTGTAGGATAAAGTTTAGTTATTATTTAGTTATTTATTTATTTGGTTTAAGTGTATTTAATTAATCAAACTAAAATAAAAGTGTGCATCATGTTGGAGAAAAATAGTAGGTCTACTGTACTGCTGAGAAGGTTGGCACATGATATAAAACTTGCGGCACTCAACAGTGTAGGACTTAAAGCACTGGGAGAATTCTACTTTTTTACCCTGTAGTTTTCAGTGAAATTGCTATAATTTCTGTTGATCGAAGTGATCTTTGGTTGTTGTTTTTTTTTGGTTCTTGGTGTTCGTGCTGAAAAATGTCAAATACATTTCATGGTTGTTTTGTAGGCTATTTATTTACATACAGCCAGGTGCAGGAAAATTCTACTTTAGCAACACCAAGCATGGTGATGATTCCCACCACAACCACCACTACAACTGTTTTCAACACAACAGCAGTGTCAAATACTACTGATAAGAAAAGTAAGTTTTGGTTTTGTTAATTTAATTAACGATTTTGTGGGGTCTAGTCATGTGAAAAGTGGAGATATTTATAAATGTATAAATTCTACATGAACTGCACTCGAGTATACACTAGATACACTAGAGAGGAAAATAACATGGGAGTAGCGTTTCTGGTTTCTCAAAGGGGATTGTTGGCACGTTGGACCATGTTGTCGCTTTACGACTCCACCTATTGGGCTTGTTCCCAGGTGGTTCTTGTAGATCTGCATTTTAACAGTTTGGATCAGTCAAAAAGAGAGTGATTGCTCTTCTAGACCAGCTTTATTACAGTCTGACAACAAAATTAGTGTAAAAATAGAAATCTCAAAAGCTGTTTTATTGATCTAAGATATCTACACAGTGACATTTAGAAACATCCTTGTTTTATATGGACTATTCATATTCTATTTAAATTTATAATGCATGTGACAGTGGTTGTCCTTTATTTGCATCCTGGCTACAGAGTTCCTAGTAGCAGCAGTCCACTCTCACTTTGCTGACTGTCCTGAATCCCACAGCCATTTCTGCTTCCATGGCACATGCCGCTTTCTCATCCTGGAGGAGACACCAGCATGTGTGTGAGTGTACAAATGCATCACATTACTGTAATTATACAGATACGCGTTATATACATCTTGGATATAAAAATGTAAGCATAGATTTGCAGTAGTGTGAGAGGCCCTGCAAAACACTTGAGGATTTTGCAAAGGCCATCTATGAAACAGATCCTGATGATACTTGAGAACCATATTTAAATTGGCATTAATTATATTACAAAATAACAATTTAGTTTAGACATGGATTTAGAAATATGGGTACAGATGTTAGCAAAGTAAGACTTTGTAAATATTTGGAATGGTGATACTTGGATTTCCAGAACATGCACATAATCTAGTTATCTACTAATAATGGTAGTGTTTAATAATAACTATTTTTGCAGTAACACGTGAAACTATATAAACATTTGACTCCACACTGACCCCAAAAAGCAAACTGTGAGTAATACAGTTTCCCCATAACTATGGCTGTGTCTGCAGCTCTAATACACTGACGTCAGACTATGGCTGAGTCATGACTGAATTCCTGTCTAAAATCTTTTTAGTAAGCTGTCTGTGTTTGGTCAAATGTGTATTGTTTTTGACTAAATGACCTACTGTTGACTTAATACACAGACAAAAATTTGTTTAAGTAGCACAAGTATATCACTGTCATGTGCATAAATGTATATTATCCCCTATTTTACCTCTGCATTTGAAAGACATGAATAATCATCAGAGTTGATTCACACACTACACAGTAAATTTATCAATAAATAAGTGATACTAATTAAACGGATTAAAATGTCAAAATATGTAGATAATAAAAAGACTTTTTGTGCTTTTGACCTAGTTAGTGGTAATTTTGTGATGATTTTTAAAATTGCCAGTCAGTAATAATATCGCTCCAGAATCATTGCCACTGTTCATGTTTGTTCATGGGAGTTGGTGTCATGTCTGTGTGATCCCAACGTTATTATACATATGCATAGTACAGTTGTTTTTCTGGGGTCTTGCCCTAGTTACTTGTACACACTGGCTCATAAAACGATATGTTTGGCTCTGTATGTTTATCTTTCCGAATATATTATGACTACATTCTGTGTGTGTGTGTGTGTGTGTGTGTGTGTGTGTGTGTAATGAAAAGACTATAATCTATCGGGTGAAAGTCTATGGAATATTTGATTGATTTTACTTTAAATACATGTTCTAGTACTTGCCTGATAACTGTGTTTTGTCGTTTTATGGGGGTAGGTGTCACCCAGGCTTCATAGGTATGCGTTGTGAGCATGCAGACCTGCTGGCAGTGGTGGCAACCAACCAAAGGCAGCAGACCTTGGCCACCATATTGATGCTGTGCATATTGGGCAGTGTCCTGCTTGTACTACTTTGCACATTAATAAAGTATGGATTATATCTGCAGTATCAAAAAATATTTATTTATTTTTAGACACTGTAATACACACTCCATATACTGTATACATGAAATACTGGTTGTGAGTAAGGTCATCATGCTCAGACCAGCACAATATGAAAAGCTTGAACTCGGGAGGATCGAATTTGTGACTTTTTATCTAATATCTCTCTAGCTGTTGGTGGAGGCGGAGCAGATGGAGGCGAGGACCTAAGCTTTCCTGTCTGTCAAAGAAACCAAATGGCATCGTAAAGAGTGGGACGTCCTGCTGTCACTCAGAGACTGGTATATATTTTGTTGGAGCTACTAAACTGCTATGGCCGCTAATCTTACCCACAAACATGCCACACTTCCTTTTGTGTTAATTTGCTAGTTGAAAAACACTTTTACATTTATGGCACTTATCCAGAGTGATACAAAGTGCTTTGAAGTCTTGAATACATTAACACTGGTTCATTCATTCATTTTCTACCGCTTATCCAAACTTCTCGGGTCACGGGGAGCCTGTGCCTATCTCAGGCATCATCGGGCATCGAGGCAGGATACACACTGGACGGAGTGCCAACCCATTGCACAATATCATTCACACACACACACACTACGGACAATTTTCCAGAGATGCCAATCAACCTACCATGCATATCTTTGGACCGGGGGAGGAAACCGGAGTACCCGGAGGAAACCCCTGAGGCACGGGGGAGAACATGCAAACTCCACACACACAAGGCGGAGGCGGGAATCGAACCCTCAACCCTGGAGGTGTCAGGCGAACGTGCTAACCACTAAGCCACCGTGCCCCCAACACTGGTTCACTAGGTTACAAATGTGGGATACTATCAGTCAAAAACTGTTCTCTTTCTTTCTTTAAAAAATAAATAAATATACACATAAAACTGACAGGGAAAATAATTGCTAGTTGATAACATAATTGACCGTATCAGGGAGAGGTAGGTTGTCATCCATTGTTTGACTATAGGGACTTAGCAGTTCGGACATGTAGGGGTAGTTCATTCTCATTGTGTAACTAACCTTTGTAGTGGATTAATAGGTTAACAATACCTGAAATTCTGTTTGTGATATCCCATGCTGATGCCTAAAAAATGACAGAATTACAATGAATAAATAAATGAATTTACTTCTAATACTTTATTTAATTTAATAATAATATATTTACTCACAAATATTTATATTCTAAATGTTTTGGATAATGTCGAGAAATGATGTTGAACCTCTAAATTTCGATGCACACTTATTTAGTCTGTGAAGGAAACACAATAATTAGGTAATTGGACATGGAATTTTGGGAATTTGGTCAGTAACTGCAGGAGAAAGCATTGCTAGTTTGGTCACAGTGTGTGTTGTTAGTGGACCCGACAAGCTTTTAATCAGATTTGTTAACAGGATGGTTGCTCATATTTTATTAGCCTTCTCATACGATTGTCAAACTGGGACAGATTTCTACATTTTTTGATGACACCTTTCTATTGTTTAATGTTTTTCTTTTGACATGATTTTCCATCTACTCTTTTGTTTTACCATCTGAAAATGTTCAATATGAACTGCTGTCAATGTACAGTATGTGCAAGGTAACTGAATTTACTTGGTGGAATTTAGAGTACTGGCTTTTTAAAATTCCTACTGATTTTTAAATTGCTTTTGTCTGTCTGTTTTTCTGCAGTGGTTTGAAATTGAGTGCTCTTGGTGTACCTTTGTTCTCCGTTTTGCTACCTGAAGCCCCATGGATTATCGCTGGATTAATCTACTGACTCATGTCAGCATGCTGAGAACCAAACCAGATGTGGAATTCAGAACTTATACTCACTGGAAGTAAACTTATCCATTAATTTTTTAGATTTTGTGGAATATAAAACTAAAATGATGGAAGATGGTTGATTTCCCAACAGAGATATTGATCTCCTGGACTTCCATACCCTTGTGTGAGAACAGATTACAGGAATGAAGATCCAGTCAGACTTAAGTGACTTTTTTGTGAGAAAAGCCCAGCAGTGAAAGAGTAATGGACTAGTGCTTAAGACCTACTCAGCTGGATGTGAACAGTAAGATTGAGATTCAGAACTTGGGGACAAAAAGATTCGAGTTAATGTGTTCAGGATGCTTGGACATTCTCAAGACACTGAGATCTCGCACTATATCACAACAGGATAAGAGGAATAGTTTCATTTTTCAAATCACGGAAAGCTTAAAGAAAACTAACAAACTGTTTGTGGCATGTGACACCAAAAGACAGTACTTGTCAAAGGTTTGGATGCACCTACTTGTAGAAAGATTTTGCTTGATTTTTCACATTAGGAAAGTCCAAACTATAAAATATGCTTTGAAATTTTACAGGGAACAAGAAGTGCTAAATAACTAATTAACTAAGTAAATTATGTGAACAAAAAGTAAATAATTATTAACAATCTTCATGAAAAATCTGTAAAGTGTTTGGCTACTTTCCTAAAGTTCCCAGGTATTGAGCAGTTTCCGGTTGTAGTTTCTATGTTTTAAATGAAAACTATTTATTTTGTTGCAAATTTCAATCATATGCATTTAGAAAATCTTTTTTAAGATCATCAAGGACAGTTAAATGTGTCCAAACTTTTGGCATGTGGTGGATGAGAGAGAATTTTAAATGTTTTATTTATTCAGAAGTGTCACACAATTAATGGTTCTAAGAATGGAAAAAAAGCTTAGCTATCTTGGATCTTAAATGATGATGATCGTTGATGCTGATAATAATAGATGAAGAAAATGTGTACACTAAATATTCCAAGGTATATTAATGTATTCAATAGCCATGATATCTTTAACGATTTATAGTCAATGGCAGGCTTCTGAGGAAAACACTTGACTCCAGAGAGTATTTTTTTGCTTATGTTCTTTATTATTGCTGCACTTGAGATGTACTTCTTCACAGATTCTTTTTAGTAACATAAGCATGCATACTCACCTGATACACCTAGTGGAGAGATCATTTTTACGAGGTTTTTAACACCACTGGAGAAGTTCTAAAATCAGAATCACAACACTTGTATGGTTTTGGCAATAATTATTTTAATATTTCAAAATTGGGTGTGCACAAGTGTGTTTAAATATTCACTATACACTGTTGCACTGCGATCATGTGATTGATAACTACTTATATATCTGCACACTTACCCCATACAGTAACTAAATCAGACACTGAATTGTGTTAAACAGGCTCTGCCTTTATACGGGTCTGATTTTTGATTAAAAAGTATGTAGATATATTTGTGACAATGCCACTAAATTCACTTCACAAAGCACTATGTACATTTTCACATTTCCAAATATAGTCCACACACATGTTCACACTCAACTATGTATGCACGTACAGACAATAACGATGGCTTTGTTCCTGATGTAAACCTCATTTCCGTTTATAGCAAATGAATTCAAAATGTTTTAAACCTTGTTGAACTTTATCTATGTTGTCTTCTTCATCCTAAAGCTATTTGCCATTGTTCTTATGTAAATGTATGGTAACATGGTGCGTCTAGATACTGGTGAAACCCTGATGCTGTGTCGAGAGTTATTCAGTCATCAGTGATCCCTATCAGCTGATCACTCAAACAATAGATCCTGCTTTATGCACAAGATGATCTAAAATTAGCACTAGATTTACATTACTGTAGTAGTTCACAGTTTAACGGAAAATTGACTGTATAAGACTTCATCCAAATGACTGAGTGAGAGAGTGTCGCTGGCATTGAGCACTTTATGTAACGGATGTCACTTAAAAACTGATTGCACTGGCAAATCCCTTGAACTGACTTGATTTGTTAACTGGAGAGAAAAAAAAATCGAAGAAACCGAGTAAGTAAAAAAAAAAAAGGAAAAAACAGAAAAAATGTTATATATAATCACTTTTGCTAATATGGGAAATTAATTGGATATGGGGGGAATGTGGTTGCAAGCAAATGAATAATTGTGCTAGATGATGTAAGACTCATCTGCTTTGTGACTCTGGAATATATTTGACATGCCTTATTTAATCTTCAAAATATGGTGGTTTGACATTAATTTTGTTAGCCAGTATTTAAAATACAAACCGAAGACACAATGTTGTTCATATCATTCTTTTTTGTCCATTCTTTGTAAAATCACATGTTGCTGTCAGCTTTTTTTTCTTCACTGTACATTACCCAGTGCTATAATGTCAATATTTAATTTCATCATGCACATTTGTTTGGTCTTAGATATGCCAGGATTATAAATAGCTGTGTTCCTGGATAACTGTGCTTTTGATTTTCATTGATTACACGATTTAAATGTTTTTTTCATTGACTACAAATTTAGTTGTTGCAATATTCAGCCACGTCATATTTCCATGTTCTTTACCTCTGTATGGATTCCTCTTTCACTTAAAGTTAAAATGCAGAAAGATTTACTGACTTGGTGTCGTTTTGTTTCAAATAATTTTGGCAGTAAGTTAACTTATTTGAACTTATTTTTACCACTCATATGACACTTTACATAGCCGTTTGCTCTGCTGTGGCCGCATCCCAGCAATCTATCACCCATAGGACAGACTTATTATTTTGCACTTTGAGTCATTTGTATGCATCTTAGTCTTTATTTCAACCTAAGCATTTCCTAATTTCTTCTCTTGAATACTTTTGTTTATATTTAAATGTAACCTGTTTTGGTTTTTTTGGACACCAGTCTTGTATTTTTATTCTCTGTACCCCATCGTACCATCATTACACCCCCATTAGTGCTAGACAGGGAAGACGAACTAGATCCTGATATGCCGCTACTGCTTTGGCTTTTCTTCCCCTCTGGACTGAACTCGCTCATCCTTATGCTTCTATCTGGACTTTCTGCCTTTGTGGCTCAACTTCTGCTGCTTTGGATGGTCCCACATGTATATCATAAACATTACATTTACCAAAAAACAGTATCGTTAAGTTTCAACTTGATTTAATATGTATACACTGTAGATGTGAACCTAAGAATGTATGTTTGCCTGTACTCTTCTACACCCATATAACGTAAGGACTTAAGCTCTGGTGTGTCCTACAAAACAAAAGGTTACCCTTTTTGAGTCCGGTTCTTTCAAGTTTTCTTCCTCATATCCCATTTAATTTTTCCTAGTCAATGTTCCCTCTGGCTTGCTCAATCAGGATCGAAATCTACTTTCAGGTTGCTGTAGGGTTACATTGTGCCAGTGTCTTTACACATAAAACTTAGTTGAATTGAAGCAGTTTCAGTCTCTTTCATAATCGGTTTCAGTACTTTTAATTTCAGTTCTCCGTTGGCGTGATTTAACAAACCACTTTGTTCATATGCATAATAAACATTAGTGTAATCTGAACTGTTTCAGACTTTCTATCTTACAGAAAAATAAAATCATATCCATTTTTCCCCTCTACATCTACCATTATACAAATATTGAATAAACATTTACTGTTATTTCTGATAATTAAAAATTTGTCATGACACAAGATTCCAAGTATAAAGAAAGGAGTCTGCACATAGTGCATCTCACTGAATGTGTACCTGACAAAAGGATTTACTTGACTATTTACTTGATCTTTGGAAAGGGAATTTAAAGAAAAATGCATGAACACAATTTATATTATTTAATGATCCCAGCAGCTATGTAAACTGTTTTAATAAGTTTCCTGTAATAGTCGGGCTGGTAGCTCATCTAGGCTCTGTAATCGATGCTGTGGGGGAACATCCAGATGTTTCTGGAGTCCATGCCTATCTAGCAGATAACCTCGGATACCTAATGCTCGAGAGGTGAGGTAGTCATTTATGTAGTGGTCCCCAACATGGACTACGTATTTGGCTGGCACCCCAGACTTTTTCAGGGCTTGGGCAAAAATATCTGGGTCTGGTTTGGCCACAGCAGCATCCTCTGAAGTCAGCAAAAATGAGAAATGGGTTCGGAGGCCACATCCTTGAAGGATTCCTTCTAGGCGCCTGTCAAAATTGGACACTACCCCCTGCTTCAATCCCAGAGCTGTGCAGGATTTTAGGGTAGAATTTGAGTCTGGGAACACCTGAAGACAAACTCAAATAATTAATTGCTTCATGTACAAGATCTGATGTTTGTGAATGAAAAGTGAGATGAATCAATCAGAAAGTGAATGATTAATGTATTCCGTTTCGTCACATTAAAACTGATAATTTGTCAAATGAAAAGATTAATAAAATTACTGATTTTGAAATGAAGGAAAACACAAGCAAAGCATTAATTAAATTCCAAAGCAGACAGCAGTGACAATAATTAACTACTCAAATAATTTAAAAAAAGAAATGAGGAGGAAGTTTGTTGGCAATCTCTTACCTCCCAGTTCTCTGGACCTGAAAAATTATAGTAAAGATTGTTTGCAAGTGTGGCAAGCAAATCAGGATCCTGCACCCCACACTGGGAGAAGGTGCTCTTCACCAAACTTGTCCACCACAGCTGGCCATTCATACCCTGAGCGACACCATAGTTAGGGTACAAACGTGAGTGCTGCTGGTAAGCTTCCCTGAATGCCTTCTCTAACTGCATGGCTGGTAAATTCAGTCCAACACGCTTGGCCTCATTATAGTACTGCTCTCCCACAGAGCGGCGCACCTTCAGAAGAGTGTCTTTTATATCCCATAAAACCCAACGTACTGGCAGTCGCATGGTCCTGCAAAACACAATATAATATTCTTAAGCACATTACTGACCACGGAAATAAAATCTCATTATAGTACACAATGCTCCCCGAGGTCCATCACTAGTAGTCTCTTGTCCTGCTGTCAGTGACCATGATTTTCATTTGTTCTTTTCAAATGTCACTGCCATTAAAAAGCAAGCAAATAAGGCTTACGATGCCAAATATACACTCACAGTCCACTTTATTAGGAACACCTGTACAGTACATATGCAGGTTCATGCAGTTATATAATCATCCAGTCATATGACAGCAGATCAATGGCAAGAGTTTCAGGTAATGTTCACATCAGACAGCAGAGTGGGGTTAAAGTGTGATCTCTGTGATTTAACTGTGAGCTGTTTCAGAATTAAAGCTTTCAAAACAAGATCAAATTTTAAAATACTTCTGTTTCTGCTACCTATGAATATTCATTAACATAAGGCTGTTTATAGGCTACATACCCTCATAAACACGCCCCTCACTTTAGGCTAATCTGAATTCTGACAGAAAAATAAAGGCATTAATGTAAATTATCACACAAACAAGAAACTCACAGTCTGATGACACTTCAAGCGCAGGTTCTTCTTCGTGTTTATGGCATATAAGAGTTCATAAACAGTGCGCCCCCTAGCGGACTATAGTGCAATGAGCACAGAGGAGACCTGGGTATTAAAAATCACCTTCAATATGTTTTTACTTAGACGCTTGTGAAACATATTACTATAAGTTATTACCTTAATACCTTTATGTTAGTGAATTGATATGCAATTAAAATATAATAATTATCTGAAAAAAAAATATTTACTTAATAGGTGAAGAAAACCATCACATAACAAACACTTTTATTATGAACCAAAGTCTTGTTTATCTTCATTAATACAACACACATACAATAAGATTAAGTAACATGAAAAAATATCGATACATAAAGCACAGGCATTTGACAGGCTGCTGCTCTCAAACAAGTAAGATGTCGAAACAGATCTTCAGCTGAAGATAAACCCATCAATACACTGAATGGTTTTAGTATAAATGTTAGAAGAAATTAAATGCTACGAGAAAAACAAAACAAAAAACAAACAAACATCACCTACTTTAAATGAGGTTAGTCAAATTAAACTGCTATTTTTTTATTTGTTATTGTTTGTTGCAAATAAGTGGCACAAAACTTTTTGTTCAAAGCCAGAATTCCAGATTGCTCTTAGAAAAAAATAAATAAATAAAACTCTAGACAAAATAATATTCCATTTCTGTTTTTTTTATTTTTTATTTCTTAATTAACATATTTTTTATTTGTACTTTTAGGGTTTCCATCTGCTTCACCTTCCTGTATAATGATCGATACAGCAATAAATATTTTGAAGTTTAAGAATAAATCAGAGCACAATTCTCCATGGAATTATTGTTATTCACCATGGAATAACTGGGTCTTACATCAAATTAAAGAACATTAGAATTACCTTCTGTCAGACATTTCTGAAGAACTCAGCGATCCTGTTTTCTCTTTGCTAGAGACTCTGACGGACAAGCACTAGTCCTTGTTTGGCCTTGAGTCTGTGTGCTGGAGACTGACTGCTTGACAATTTGACTGTTAATGTCATTCTTCCGGATTTTCCTGGTAGTGTGGCGAAAGTTAGCAACGGCTGGTATAATATCATCAGCAGTCCAGTGGTGTCGAGACAGAGCATCCTCCACTTTAAAAGGACCATCTCGTGTGCGACGCACCTTGGTGCAGACTGCATTAGTGCGCAGTTCGAGCCCCACCTCGTGCACCAGTTTCCGAAGGAACTGCTGAGATTCATTCACACACTGAACCTCTGAAGCATTTACAAAACACAGAAAAACACAAAAAAGTGGTAAGGATAAAGACTTACTAGATATATCACTAGCAGAAAAATTATTTATTATTTCTAGTAATAAAAGTGGAAGAAAATTATCTTCAATTAATACTTCATTCTAATTTCTGTCTATTGCAATATCTCCCTCTATTGGTAAAAAAAAAAACTAATCTATAACAAATCTGTACAATATATTCTTTTAATGATGGAGCTTTTTCAAAGGAAAGACATTTATTTGTGTTATACGATAGTTATGTGGATGGTTCATGGATGCCTCACAACCCTTGGGAAAGCAAGTGAACAAAATAATTGTTTTTTTCCATATTGACTCTGTTAATACATGTAAAAATTATATTAAGCTTTTGTAAGACATCCTTACATTCTGTGTCAAGCTGTTGTTATTTTGCATTTATTACTAAAATTTTACTTAGTACAGGTAAACATGTCAAAATGATTGAACAGTAATCCCTGATACACTACAGATGTGGCAGCACGTCAGAGTAGAGGGCTGCATCGGGATTGGGCTCCCACGGGACCCGCGGGACCCAACGCAAATCTCATGGGAGCGGGCGGTTTCATTTTCGCAAGAAAATTTAGCGGGAGATCCGCGGGACCCGGTGGGACTTGGCGTGTAGCCTAATAATAAGAATGGAGTCAACACATGACGTTGAGAAGAAGATTTGTATTAGCATTAGTATTAATTTATCTTATTTAAATGCAATCATGTTTAATTCTGTTATTCTGGACATTAGCCTGAACTAATAATTAGTCTGATCATTTGTATACAATCAGAATTTTCACAAGCTCTCAAGAAAAAATACGCGGGAGTGGACACAAACATTGCGGGTGCGGGAGCGAGTGGAACACGCAGCTTGCGGGCGCGGGCAGTCCTGGTCAGAAATTCAGCGGGAGCAGGCAGGTGTGGGTTTATAAAAACAGTCCCGCGCAGGGCTCTACGTCAGAGCTCGTACCCCACAATCTCTAAGCTGGGCAAAACTACCCTCAATTGCTCAGCTGTATAAATTAGATAAAATGTAAGTTGCTCTGACCATAACCATTTGAAGGTAACAGCAAACTGCCACTGTTGGGCAATTAAGCAAGGCCCTTAATCCTCCGCTCTCCAGGGGCACTGTATCATAACTGAAAAATTCCACTGTGCAGTAATGTATGTGTGGTGATAAAGGTTTCTTCTTACCTAGTGTGAACAGAGGTGGTTTAAAGCAGAGACATCGCAACCCAGTTAAAATGGGAGGACTTTTATCCAGTGGACGTAACAGCCCCTTCACTGCAAGCTCATAAGCTTCCTGAGTGCTCAGGTCCACATGAGAATACCTGAGTAAAACAGAGATTTTTATGAGAAACATGAACTACATATACCAAAGGCAGTATTAAAACAAACTGAAAAGTAACTTTTGCACATCATTCAGCATTTTACTGATTATAGTGACTCACGTTATTAAAGCTTTCTGATTGGCTCCTTGGATCATGGCCAACACTCTATCTAGCTTGTCATTTGTAACATGATCTAATTTTAAAAAAAGACAAAAATAGGATGTCAATGGGTATAGCGGAACAGTTCAACATTAAATCAGATCAAAATTTCTGCTGGTTTCATTAACATCAACAGAATAACAATTAGTACCAAATGTGCTTCGCTCTATAACTCGTCCAGTATTAGTGAAATCATCTGTGGCTATCCCAAATTCCCCCTCCAGTGTGTATTCCTGGAATTAATACAACAAAACAAAACTCCACTATTTAAAATACAAGTTTACATGGAAAGTTTAATACATTTGTCAAAACTACTGGGTGTTGTCAGCAGAATGCAAAGAATACAATGACTATTCCATTTACATTCTACAAATAAGCTAGATAGGTTTACACAGACACAAATAATTTTACCTAGCTGATACTGAACACATATTAATGGAGTCAGACTTGATGCAAGCTAACAGTTAACAAATGGCATTGTGCATCATGGGCTGGAGAAACTCATTTAACCTTCTGTACATTTTTGGAGTGGTTTTTAAATCCCCTCACACATCTTTTCCATAACAATGTATAATACTAATGTTTACCCTGGTCACATGTGATCTGTACAGACTCTCTAGGGCAGTGTTTCCATTCCCCAGACCTAAAACTGGAAGAAAAATCAAACAAACATCGGACTAGCCTACAATAAAAAAAAGCATGAAAATATCCTGGTATAATAAATACATTCAATAAAAAAAGTCTTACCTAATACTCCTGAGGAAAATGCATCCAATCGATGGCCAACTCCAACACGGATCTTATGAAACCTCGGTCCTGTTACTGGACAAGGAGTTTGATCCTGTCATATACATTTTATGTATAAAAGTCTAGACAGAATTACGTATAAGTGACGTGAACTGGGTCTTACCCAGAGGATGATCAGCCAGAGCAGGCAGACTGGTCTTGGTGACAGTGAGTTGGCTGGAGCTGCTGCCGTCTCCACTAGGTAAAAGCTTAAACTGGACTGTACAGCGCGGTGGGGCCACAGGACACGAATTAACCGCTACAAAACATCAAAATGTACATGGATACCACAGAAAGAAATAAAGATGAAGAAAACAAATTGATTAGATTATTCAATGTGTATATTATGATGTTTAAACTCTAGGGATGTGGTAGCCTAATGGTTAAGGTATTGGGCTACCAATTGGAAGGTTGTGGGTTCGAATCCCACGTCCCCCAGGCTGCCGGGCCCCTGAGCAAGGCCCCTAACCCTCAACACGCTCAGTTGTGTAAAACGATATCAAATGTAAGTCACTCTTTATAAAGGTGTGTTAGCTGATGTAAATGTAGTGCTCACCTTTCAGTAGGTTCGTCTCTATAGTGTCTCTGACAAGTTTCCAGTGAACTCCTTGAGGTTTGTACACAGAGAACAGACCGTCTAATTTACGGAAGAGGCGTGAAGCTGGCGTAGACATTGCAACAGCTGTTCCTACGACATTAACTATTCTATGCTTACGAACTGAATAAAGTGAAACTCAAATCATTTACATCACACGCCACTAAGCAAGTCACACACAAACACAGCGTGTTTTCCTTCTTCGGCATTAAACATTGCTGCTGCTGTGAGCTTTAGACTGCCCTCTATGGGTCGGAGCAAAATGTCCTCCAGTCCTGCTGGGTGCAGCTTCCTGAACAGCTGACCTGCACATGCACATAACCATGCTGGTGAATCCATGGACAAAATAATCAACTGAGTAGCCAGTGCACTCGGATTTAAATGTTGTGGGGTCTCAAGCAGCCGGGCTGACTTTGAGGGCACGTTTCCATTTTGTACTGACCCTGTGTTCAGCTGGACTTGGAAATCCATCCTCATCATCCACCTTAAGGTTAGGTGTTTTGAAAGGGCTTTGCCATCCCAGATTGTTTCCCAACTGCCATGTCACAGCACTTACACACTTTATTACACTTATAAACAGGATTAAAATTTTAGTGTGGGTTCACATTGCAAACGTGTGTCATATGTTTTGGTTTACAAGACAGCATGCAAACATGCAAAACAACACACAGAGAAACAGAAGCACAGTTTCCCAGGAACCGTGAGAAGGAAATACTAAACTACAGCATGCTCTCTAGTACATGATACTATGCACTCAATACAACAGTTAATAATTAATAAGCAAAAACAAAGAAATCCCACTTGAGCTTTGCACTTTACTAACCTAAATAGCCTTACTATTTAATTAAATGTTACAGAAGAAATATCTTTAATATATTTTTAATGAAAATATATTTTTAATACAAACAAAAATACAAAGACTTTGAGGTAAACTGGTCATACTGTGTTTTATTTGGTTAGAAAAAATGCCCCATACATATAAATGTCCCTGAAAATCAACTACAGAGGGCAATTTCTTCTTCTTTGTCCTTCACATAGCTCTGTTCACATAGCTAGATATGGCCTTCTGACCTGAGAGAGATGGGCATAGTCAGGTCCAACACAGTATAACATAGCTAAATAATATACCATTTCAGGATATTATGGTATGAGTCATTTAGAAACACAGAAGCTGGAAAAAGTGTCATTTGGACACTCATGCATACATAAAAAAAAAGAAAAACAAAAGATTACACCATTAACATTTACAATTAATAATACTGAGCATAAATAATATGTTGCAAATACTTAAAAATGTCAAATTCCAAACTTCATACTACCATACTACTGTTATAAAGAACATGTGACTAAACACTTATGCAGTAACATTATTTGAATGTTACCTACCTACTGTACCTACCTACACACGCGCACACACAAACACACACACACACACACACACACACACACACACACACACACACACACACACACACACACACCACCAAGCTCACATTTACATATTGTATGTACATTAGAATTTTTGATTAGATGGGGATTTGTATATTTGTGCATTGTTCAATGTAGCAGATGTTCTTTCTCCTCCCTTACTGTAAGCTTATCACTAAGTCACCATAGTCTCAAGATTGTGTCTCACCTTCACCCCTGAGTGCAATAGTCTCGGTTAGTCACGGAAATTTCCATGATTTATGTTTGACCCCAGGGCTGCTATATAGGAAAAGATAATTAATTAGCAGACAACTGTTGATGTGACATCATTACAATTGTTCCAAAATAAGCCAGAGATACACCCGAGAATCACAAATTGCATGTGTTGGTTATGAATTTGGGTAACTGAACTAGGGAAATGTTGCTTGAAATTGGTAGAAAAAATGTTTTTTGTCTGGAAGACTGAATCTGCCTACAGCTGTACACAGATTTCCTTTCTCTCTGCTACACACCTTTGCTGTAAATTGTTCTTTTTATGCTGTTGCTCTTTATGTGTTTCATCTTGTTTTACATTATCAGGACTCAAGAACTTCATTTTATCTTCAGGAGCTGCGTCATCCTGATCAGCAAAACTGGGTTTAAAGTAAGAACACACCCTAAAAGTAGCTCCAGCACTTATACCATCCGTTATTCATCTCTTCTAAACAGCAGGTGTAGTATTTTGTCACCTGGATACGTTCTTGCACACAGGGGGAAAAGGTCTCAAGAGCTTTAACAAATAAGGTCTTTGGAGAACTTTAACACAAATCCATATGGTGACTATATGATTCTATAAAAAAATCAGTAATGGTCTGCATTCCCTTAGGAACCTTCTTCCTACGTTTGGCTAGATTCCAAGTAATGGGGAAATTAAAATACAAATTTCACAGAAGAAGATTCTTGTCCTGCAACGTAATTTGTTACATTTCATTTTTCTCCAATTTTTCAGTGTCATAAAGATTATATTTAAGTCATTCAATCTAATCATCATGTAACAGTTATTCACCCTAAGATAAGAATTACATTTTTGCTTGTCCCCTTAGTGTGGTTTGCAGACAGTAATTGATTTTTCTTTCAAAACAAATAGATTTTGCAGCTTACCAGCTTGCTTGATTATGCTTGGGTATGCAATGTGCAACACATACACATGCATATATACACACACTCAAACAGATGACTGCTCAGACTTAGAGAGAGATGATACAGTACTCAAAAAATATGCAGAGGGCAACAGGGCTCAGGTGTGATGAGTCAGTAATTATCCCTCTAGCGTGTCCCTATATACCTCCTTGTAAGTGTACACATATCTACTAGTATGTTTGGCCTTTTTTGATCTACTGCATACAAATGAACTCATTTGCCTGGGCCTGTATTTTACACAGTGTTGGATGTACAGTATCACGATGTTGGAGATGCAAACGTGAAATACAACACAGTGCCTCCAAATGCTGTAAATACAAGTCTTCTTCTATAAGTAACAGTTATCTTGCAGTTGAACAAAGAGGAGAAACAAACTCATGGCCTTATTGATTTAGTGACTTACTGTATGCTTGTAGGTTAAATACAGACTGTTTATGCACTTCATCAGCAAACTACTTCAAAATATCATATGACATTACATAAGCTTGTTTTAACTTGCCTGAAGGGTTAAATAAGTGATGTATTATTAGTGCATCCTAAAGTTTAGTTTGACTTTCTCAAATTTGATTTAGGCAGCAGTGGGTGTTGATAGCTGAATGTATTTATTTTTACCCGGTTAAGGAACAATGTAATAATGTGCAAGAAATGCATGCAGATGTTTACCTGTCATAGTAATGTTTTTACCGCTTGTCTGATTCTGGGAGGTTCCCTTGACAAAATGTTTAATTGGAGTTACCTGAAGTACATGTTCCCTAAACATTATGTGTAAATGTAATGCTAGTTGTTGTTTGTTAAATAAAATCATTTATTAGAATGGTTTGAACAAACCTTTTGAGAAGCTGTATTTCTATGTATTCTGTGTGTGCTTGGATTATAGCTAAAATTAGGCCTTCGAGTATGTCTGTGTGTATTTCAATGTGTGTTCTGTGAGAAGCATAATTGCTAGATTCAGAACATCCATTAGATGACTGATTAGTGTATTCATATGGGAAATTTAATCTGATGTATGATCCGTTTCGCACTGCCCCACTTTTTTTTAGCAGTAATTTATAATTGAGCATGACTGGGGAAGATTACACTTTTCTTTGTGTCAGAGGTACACAAGTAGGAGGGAGCTTTTGTGGAATGTAAATTGTGGATCTCGTTGGGAGCTGATTGAATAGCCAAATAAGCTTATTGTGCTGCTGTTTCCCATATCAAAGCTATCAGTATTTTCCGATATAATCTGTGAATACATTTGTATAAAATAATCAGTAAAATATTTGGAATTTTTAATTTTTATTTCAAATATGTCCTGTATATTCTCAAACCCATTTATTGTTTAGACATTATTTTTTTCCAAAACACAAATCTCAGCTTTTGTGTACAACCTTTATTTTTAAAACACACAGATCATTACACAGAGCATTCCAGTGTAGCAGTGACAAAATACATGAAGTACTTTGGTTTCATAGGAGTCAAGAAGAAACAGGACAAATCCTGCTCAAGAATTTGTACTGTTTTTCCTATTTGTAGATTAAATGGGGTTTCACTTTAAACGTGCATTGATTGTCTCCCATGTGTGTGCATCACACATTATCGTCTAGCACATATTGTCTTTAAATGTTAATCATGGTCATGTTCCCATTTTTTAGTGATGGTCACTGATTGAGAGCTCTAAATGTATCACCTTATGAAATGTAAGACTTTTTGGGAATCAGCTCTTTCTGACATGTATCTTGGAGTGGAATCTGTGTGCATACAATCTGTAATTTCTTACGATATATATATAACTGTTACATGTAAAATCCACAAAGCTTTATTTTTTTATAAAAGCAGTGTGGGCAATTTAATATCAAAAAGAAATATTAAAATGTTTTATATTTCTTAAATTATTCAACTATTTTGATTTAATATTGTAATCATTTATAAACAAATTTAATACTTTAATGTAGACAATGGGGACAATAGTCTTTAGCTTGATGCAGCCAGCAGGGTGTGTGTATGTGTGTCCATGTGTGTGTGAGTAGTTGGAAGCAGTCTGGGAAAGAGGAAGCGTTTAATCAGTAGTCAGAAGATGTTTGTGAAGTGAAGGTGTGAACGGTATATTGTACTATTACGTGTATAGTACCAAGTTTGCCAAGCGTCAATTTAATTTGTCTTATCACTCAGGGAAGACTATAGATTTACACAAGGTAAGCAAAGAATCCTTTTCTCTGTGATCTGTCACTGACGTGCCATTCAACATTCCTACCAGTATTTTACTAGCATACTGTAGTTCTCTGGTGCTTAGGATTAATAGTTAACTTATAGTTGACTCATCGTGGAGTCCAAGTTTGTTTGTATATTACAACTGATGTTCTGTTTAAAAGAAGAAAAAAAAACATTGTATAGACACAGACTTTTTAACAGAATACTTTAAATGTCATATAATTTTATCATTTCTGACACATATTGATCATCTGTTCATCTTACTGAATTGCCCCAGCATTGACAGGATGCTTGTGTGTGTTTGTACAGAGATATGAAACTACAGTTAAAACCTGTGCTACTAGGCGTTGCACTGGTAGCTATAACATGCATGACCATCATCGCGCTAATCCTCGCTCTTGTTAATCGTCAAAGTGCAGAACTGCCATACTCAACACAGGTCACAACTCGTATTGTTTGAATCAATCACAGTCATATGGTTCAGAGTATTCATTTCAACATTATTTAACATTGTATCATTATATGTAAGCTTTTGTAAAAGTAAGTGAGTTAACTGCTTTGTATGATTTCTTCAGTATGGGATGGTGTTTGATGCAGGATCCTCTCACACAGCACTCTTCCTTTATCAGTGGCCAGGGAACAAAGAAAACAACACAGGAATCGTCTCTCAGACTCTTCTTTGTGACGTCAAAGGTAGAAATCGGTAGAATATCCGTTGTTACTAACAAAAGAACACCATTTATTTTTGTCTGTATCACAGGACTTTGAAAAGGTGCATTTTCCCATCCATGGTCATTCTAATGCACCACAAATAGTGGATGAGAACAATTCTCTGTTTATAGGTGATGGCATATCCAGTTATGTTACCAATCCAGCTGGTGCTGGAGAGAGCTTAAGAGAATGCTTAGATATTGCAATGGCAACGGTCCCTGCAAGTCAGCAAAGGGTAACGCCTGCCTACCTGGGAGCCACGGCCGGCATGCGACTTCTTAGGTCAGAGTCTCTCCTTTATTAATCCTTTGGCATATTTGATTTCAGTTTGAAGGGTTATAGGAATGATCACATGACATTCTTTACACAAGAAACAGCAAGTCAACAGGAATGCCATATATCAAGAAATGAGAACTATTTCACAAGTTTATTTGTATTTTACTGCATATTAAAATATGTTTCTGGTTACTCATTATGGGAAAATGTGATTATTTTAAAAAGATGACTATGAAAAGAGATAAGTTGTAGTGAAGTAAGTCTGATAATCTGATATTATGTGCATAACATTAAGGCAAAGGAGTTATATAATGTTGAAGTTTACTGTTTTACAAATTTATAAAACCTACCTACTGCATAGATACTGTTGCTTGACATGCCATTTATCCAGTCTGTACTGATTGTTTATTTTAATCATAATCATGTTCTTAAATTATGTTACTCATAATATGGTACCCAGTTATGATTTTATGAATACATGAACAACAATGACACTGAAGTAGCCTCAGACATTCAAGACTTTTAATTTGACCAAATTATCTATATAAAAAACAAGAATATTAAGACAATAAATAAGATGGTATTTACTGACATATGAATGACACATACATAACATTTTCTGTCACTGTTGTGCCATTATAGAATTGACTTGCCATTTGCTGATAATACCTTCACCGTAGCTTTAGAAATACATCCTGAAAACTAATGAAAATCCAAGGCTCCTGGATTTGAACTGTTCTAGAAGCTGTCTTCAGCTCAAATACACCTCAAAAAGACAGATTTTATTGTCAGACATTTATCACCTGATTTACAGATGCCCTTAAGCCATTAACAAATAAAATGTTTGTTAATCGAAGCCAGTCTGACTTGCTACATATTTACTAAAGGATGGTCTGTGAGCATATTTTGGAATAGTGCACGAAGCCCATTCAGTCCTTCATGAAGGTTGAAATATTAAAATAATATCTTGGAATATTATGGAACATCTAAATGTAAAGAATATGGTCATGGAGAGAAATAATATCAATAATGAATGCAATGAACTGAAATAATAAACCTATTGATAAGTAGGTGTGCCAAAAGTGTTTTATTATTTATATATTTTAAGGTTATTTATCAATATATACAGTAGCTCCATTTAATGCAGATTATTTTCTTCTTTTTTTTCTTTGTTAAATAAAATATTTTATAATGTTTGTTATTAGACACGTAACAAAGAAAACATAAAAAAGCTGCCTTGCAACTTTTTTTTTTTTTTTTTACCCATTTCAAGCTGGAATTAGTTTTATTTTATGAGCAGAACAATGTTTATTTCAAGTGTTTATTAAAAGAAAGCAGCAAAATTACCTGCCAATGGTTTAAGGCACTCATAAACTTAAATTTAGTAAATATGTCTAGAAATAGGTTTTAAGATTTTTTTTTTGTTTTCTATATTATCGTTATCTTATAATGAGAAATATTACATAACATTTACTTTATTAAAGATATCTTCACATGCTAAGGTATCATTTATTTATACATATTGACAAGTTTTCATTCATTCTCTACCGCTTATCCGAACTTCTCGGGTGACGGGGAGCCTGTGCCTATCGCAGGCGTCATCGGGCATCAAGGCAGGACAAATTGTCATTATTACATTTATTTTAAAAAGTCATTTAATGATACCATACCCAACTGCGGCAGGCAGAACCATGACCATGCTCAAATAGGCAGATAGCACTTTCCTCTGAGTGTGTTACCTTGTGCTCTGGTGCATTTTGAACAGTATTGTGGCTGTTAGATTTCGGGAGTTGGCAGGTGATGAAATT
Source organism: Tachysurus fulvidraco (assembly GCF_022655615.1). NCBI lineage: Eukaryota > Metazoa > Chordata > Actinopteri > Siluriformes > Bagridae > Tachysurus > Tachysurus fulvidraco. The sequence continues at coordinate 15,687,888 of NC_062522.1, forward strand.
TAAGAGAAAACAAGGGAAAAATGCAATCATTGCTATAAGAAGACTAGAATATTTTGAGCCACACCAACCCACTCAGTTATTTATTTCCATAAAATCACAAACCTGGTTGAGAGTTAAGAATTTGGCAGCACTGTGGTGTTGTTGCCATTTTTTTTTGTTTAGCAATTTTTATTAGTCTCTTTGTGGATTAAAACTTTCTATTAGCCATGTGTTAACGCCATTCAAATGTAAGTCAGATAACCCTAATTAAAGTCCCGAAATCCTTATCCTTTAATGTTAAAGCTAATTTATATGGACACCTGAGCATCACACTCACAAATTTCCTTGTATTGAATCTTTAGATCCCAAATCTTTTTTTGGCATGACAATGCTGAAGAGTTGATTATTTTAAAACATTTAAGCAAGCGGGATTCAATCAGGAATGACGAAATCACACAAATACCTGTGATGGTCAGCTGACCTCAGACATTTGTAAAATAAATAGAGTAAAAAACATATCTGACATTTTTTATTATGTCTGTGTTCCACAGTTTACAAAACAAAACTCTGTCAGACCAAATACTCAGCGAAGTGACCAAAAGTATGCAGAGTTATCCCTTTGATTTCCGTGGGGCCAGAATTATCACTGGAATGGAAGAAGGAGCTTATGGCTGGATCACTATCAATTATCTTTTGGAGGGCTTCATTAAGGTAAGGGTTTCTTTATGATAAGAACAAAATGCTATTATATTTTATTTTAGTTATTTATGATATTTGCTTAAATCCACAATTCCAAACTATTATTTTAAACAGTATGAATTCGATGGTAAATGGATTCACCCTAAAGCTGGGACTATTTTAGGAGCTCTAGACTTAGGTGGTGCATCCACACAGATTTCCTTCATACCAAAAGATCCAGTGAAAGACGCACAGTCTGCTTTTGACCTCCAGCTCTATAGCTACAGGTATCAGTTGTACACACACAGTTACCTGTGCTATGGCAAAGATCAAGCCCTGAAAAAGCTCAACGCTTATCTTCAGAAGGTTAGTGCAATTATAGCAAATAGCTAGTTACTATTTGTAATTGCCTATAAAGAACTGTTTCTGTCATTATACAAGCATTACATACAATAAAGTTTAATATATTGAACAGGCTGATAGTGTGAAGATTAAAGGCCTTAATAGTACTAGAGATAAGAGTACTCTTTCCTATTATTCTTTTATCTTATTGCTGGTATAATGATAAACTTTTTTATGTACATTCATAATGTAATGTACATAATTCAGGTAATATTCATATAGATATATAATGAGTTGTTTTTGTCTGCTTGAAAAGTATTTCATGGTTGTTTATTTGAAGCATGTTACAGTTGTAATGAGCTCAGATCATCTGTGTCTGTTTATTCATTTTAGACTTTCAGCCCCTCCTCTGTTATACAGCATCCATGTTACCACAGAGGCTACAATCTTACAGTAAAGCTGGGGGACATTTATGACTCTCCTTGTGTGGTTAAGCCAACCCCGTATGATCCCTTGGCACAAGTCACTTTTTCAGGGACTGGTGATTCTGCACTCTGTATGTCACTGATAGAAATTATTGTAAATGTGACAAACTGTTCGCTTTACCCAGACTGTGGATTTGATGGAGTTTACCAACCTCCTGTTAATGGACAGTTTTTTGTGAGTATTGTTTATTTGTTTGCTAGACTTCAAACGATCATTTTTCAATTATATCTAAATTATTGATTTATTTACAAAAATCCAGTAAAGGTTAATTTCCCTGATCTGATCTGATTTCTCTTCTTAAACTCTTCATCTTTAGTGATTTATTGTATAGGGTTAGAACAAGGATTATTGAGCATCCTTGCTCTACATGTAATGTAACAATGATTTTGTAATTTGATGTATCAATACAAAAAAAATCCACTTCTTGTACATTTCAGGCTTTCTCTGCATACTTCTATACCTTTGACTTCCTTGGTCTTGCACCAAAGGCTTCATTGTCTCTTGTCAATTCTACTATTGAATCTTACTGCAACAAAACCTGGATGACAGTGAGTAATCACATCTCTCATAATTCTTTGCCTTTACCAATGGACATAGGAAAAACAGCAAATTTGGGTAAGTACTTATGATAGAAGTTATAATTCTTACAATGATTTTTCCCTTTTTCAGCTTGTGGCAGAATATCCAAAGGTGAAGGAGAAGTACCTTAGAGATTACTGTTTTTCTGGTCATTATATCATGGTTATTCTACTCAAAGGATATAAATTCGAGACCAACTGGGATAAAATCTCTTTTCAGAAACAGGTTTGCATAACAGAAAATCATACCATAACATAATTGTGTTAGTACCTGGTGACAGGTAGGTAACAGTTGTTTTTTTTTTGTTTTTTCTTTCTTTCTTCAATTTCTTACAAGTATAGGACAATACTGAATGCATGTTTTCAAAACTCTTCATGCAGTCTGCATTATCAACATGAATCTTGGCCAAACAGTTAATGTCCCAAAACTTGCTCAAACTGATATTATACATGTCTCTAAATTCGCTCATTTTACCACATTGCTGGCAAGAATTCTCACTTAGAAAACAAAATCACTCATAACACACTGACCAAAAACACTAACAGCAGGGAGCATTACACATAAACGCAGCATATACATTTTTCACATAAATATTCCATAATGAAAAACAGTATTTCATTATAGAATAGGAATAACATATTTTCATTTTATTGACTGTACTAAAGTTCTTTTTCTTTTTTTTCTTTTTCTTCTTCTTTTTCTTATTATTACTGGTGTTATGTGTTGGGAATGATTATTATTGAATTTTATTGTAAATATTCTGAGAATTTCGATATATTTTAATATGGTTACTGCAAAACTACACAAAATTTGATGAAATGTGAATGACAAAAGGGTTCATAGATTTTGGAAAATGTGCTCATTTCATGCATTTTGTGTGAAAGCAATGTAAAACATTTCACAGTTTTGTCTGCATAGACTTCTGACTTGCTAACTGAGTTTTGAGTTTATGCTAGTAAATGAAAAAAATATAAAATACATTGCTATAAAATTACAGAATGTCAACACTGGTGATGTTTACCTTACAGGTGGCAGACACTGACATAGGCTGGACTCTGGGCTATATGCTGAACCTCACTAATCTGATTCCCTCTAGCCGCCCTCTAGTGGTAACAGGAGTCCAGACCAGTCAATGGGCAGCAGAGGTTTTCTTCATTGTCTTTGCACTTTTTCTCAGCCTGTTTATTATTATCATGTTCTGTGTGTGGGGTCCAACCACATAGCGATGCACATTATATAATTATGTGAATTAAACCAGGGTGGAGATAAATTACATTTTTATTTCTCAGCTTAATTTGAGTTGTTTACATATTCAGTTCATATTAGCCAATACAAGTTTATATAACTTACAAGTGTAGTTATAAAATTACATTCTGCCTTACAATGAACTCAGGAAGATAATACAAAAGTAACTGTAATGTAAAGTAGAATCAGAAAAAGTAGAATTGTTCATTTTCATGGAACAGCACAAAGCACATAAAATTATGTTAATTAAATAATGTATGCTTATTAAGAATGGATTGAAATGAATGAAGACAACCAAAATATTTGAAAAATGCAGTGAATATACTATAATATTTTCTTAAAATCTTATTACAATTTTTAAATGCATATTGTATACTGTATTTGATAAAATGCGTGTGTGTGTGTGTGTGTGTGTGTGTGTGTGTGTGTGTGTGTGTGTGTGTGTACAGAAAAAGAGTTTTCAACAGCAACCTGACTTCTTATTTTGTTGAGGCTTTGGCTGTAATGTTTTATGTTCCTCCTCTTTCCTCACTCTCTGTTTCATCAGTAACCTAGTGAAAATACGAAACACACAGTAAGCAGCAAGCAAGTTGTTTCATAATAAAATATAAAAAATGTGTTAATAGGCATTTCTTGTCTTACCATGCTAGAGTCTTCAGAGATTCTGACACATTCTCACCAGTTGCAACACTGCACTCCATAAAATGAATGTCATATTCCTGTGTTGATTAAAAAATGAAACAGTGTCTTACAAGATTTATTTTTCTTCACACAAGCTCAGCAGTGTTCTTATGTAGACTAGAAAGTGATATATCAACACTAATCTAATATCTACACAGTTGATAAGTGAGATGGTCATTATTTCTATCACTGTACTTTTGATAGAGTCTCCCCTTCCTGTAGCTGGACTTCTCGATCAGCACAGTCGTTTTTGTTGCCAAGTAACATCAAGATGACATCAGGGTGAGCATTTTCCTGTGCAGAATTATTTATAATTAATAGAGGAAAGGGCTGTAAATTGAAGATTGTGAATTGCTTGTTTAAAGAAAGGTTTCTTGTATTATTTATGGGATTCAAGGTTATTAAGATTCTTTCAAATTCGTTCATTCATTATTCTCTATTGTTTCATACAATGATAAACTAACCTGAATCTGGGAGATCCAGGCACGAACAGCATGGAAACTCTGAGATGATGTGATATCATACATCAGAAGAAGCCCCTGGGCCTTGTGGAAAACCTGCCTAGTGATGCTGTGATACCTGAAATTGATATTTTCATAGATTAAATAAAAAAACACACTGGATATTTTTGATTGTTTATGAGGGTTAGTTGTTTTCTTACCTCTCCTGACCTGCGGTGTCCCACACATACAATTTGACTGTTTTACTACCCAAAGTAACAGTATGAACAAAGGTGTCAACACCTGTATACATAAATAAACAGAAACACAATTAAACACTCAGTTTTGATCATTTAGATAGTCACAAGGCATTTAAATGAAATCCTCAGACTCACCAATAGTAGAGCTGTAATCGGGGATGAAATGTCCACTCTGTAAACGTTTTATGAAGGACGTCTTGCCCACGCTGCTGTTTCCCACCATCACAATGTTATATACCAATTGTCCAAAATCTGGAACTACACAAGTAGGTTTATGTTGCTACAGACTGTTTAACACCATTTCCTATCCAATCTACAGAACTTCTATTTAAATTTCTGCACTCACTTTGCTCATTCCATTGCTCAAAGTCTATTTTCTGTCTAATTCCAGTGCTGACAACAGATGGTGAAGTTTTCCTATTGCTATCCAGAGAAACAAGGCCAGCTTCAGGAGATATATTTGTATCTTTCACTTTTGTAACCTCTTCAGTTCCTGGTCTGGAAAAAAAAGCAATACAATTATAATGGCAAAATAGTAATGAACAAATGCAGTTTGTACAATTCAGATTGTGCAATATCCATAATGAGCATAACAACCCGATTAAGCAGACATTAGAGTTAAGGAAATGTGATTCGTTAAAATAACAAACAAGAAAATGTCCGAGAATTTTCATCTACTGTATACCTTGCCTCAGAAACCTGGTGAGAGATTGGATCAGAAACCTGCAAAATACAAGAGGTTAAATTTAATCAAATGAAAAGTACAGAATAATATATATATATATATTTTTAAATAAGTAAAACATAAACAAATATGAATAGAGATATTACATTCATACCCTTAAGTCCTTAGTCATTTGAATATCTGTGTTTTCCTGGTTGCTTTCATAATCACCATGTGTAAATGCACCTAGACCACTGCATCCCTTCGTTGTACGTCTGGACCCAAACTTTCGTCTACCTTCTGGAAGTGGTTGTTCTGTGACTTGTGTACTACTCTCATTTATTTCAGAAAGAGCTTGGACTTCAGACATGAGTTCAGCTGATTCTTTCATGTCTTCTGTGCCTTCTGTTTCCTCAACTGACTTTGCCTCTATTTTAGGTTCACTATTTTTAACACTATTCTTGTCCAAATTCTCTTTTTCCTGTTCAGACCCTTCGCTCTCATAGGGTGTTTTTTCTTCATGCTTGTTTCTAGGCATCTTGCGACTTGACCCCATTTTTCTCTTTCTTGCTGGAGAACTCTGTTCCATATGAATTTGAGGGTTTTGAGATGATGGTGGCTGGAGAGACCCCTCAAACATTGGTTCTGAAAATTCTGATATATTTGGGTTAAGAGCTGTAGCATATAGGGTATTTTCAAAACTTTTATTCAGGTAAAGCTCTATCTCACTAAGAAGGGAGCCTTCTGACTGATCAAGTTTATGGTGAATTTTTGTTTTGTACTCTTGTATGCTTGCCTTTTTGTCACAAGAACTTGACTCTGGGTTAACGATGTCTTCATTTGATACTAATTTTAAGTATTTTTTATCATAGTCTCCAACATGTCTTGGGCTCATATCTGTAGATCTTTGCCATGCTTCTTGTTTACTCTGTCCTTCCTCAAGATTCTTGCAAATGGAACCCATTTCTACTGCCTCATGTTCTATGATATTTATTGGATCGGAATGTGTTTGTATGGATTGAAGAGATATTTCGGCAGTTAAGTGGTATGCTCCTTTTTGCCCATTATCTTTCGCTGAGTTTGGTGTACTTTCTCCTCTTGTTTCTTCCTGGATGTTTTCTTTTTCTTTTATTACTCTTAGACTCCTTCTAGTTGAACCTATCTTCTTCCTTCTCCCAGAGTTACTATCTCCTGAACTCTGTTTTGCCATATAATCAGGGGCCAAATTTAATTCCTGCATATGAACAATTGGGCATGTGCTATCACATTGCTCTTTTTCTGATTCATTATTTTTGGGATTCTCTAAAGGTTCTTCAAACATTGTATGGTACTGTTCAGAAACAACTGGCATGTCTAAGCTAGCTTGTGTTTCAGGAATAAGTTGAATGGGATATGCTAATTGACTGGCATTTAAATTTTTAGTACAGTGGGTATCAAGTGACTCACTTATAGCATTCTGTAACTCAGTAAGCAAATTTGAACTAGCTGCATGATCAATGCATTGTATTTCTTCTGTATTTTCAAGATCTTTCCATTCTTCTTCTTCGCCATCAGGAGGTGGTTGATGTCCTCCACGTGGTCTCCGTGTTGATCCAAATTTCTTCTTTTTGTTATGCTGTCTTTGCGTTTGGATTCCTGCATTGCTATTGTCCATATTCTCACATGTAGAATGAACATTAGCTATACTGGCACATTCATTATCAGGAATCTCATTATCATGCATTCTGACTGTTAAGGACACATGCTCTATTAAAGCATCGTCCTGTATTTTTGTGACAACTGGTGCCATTTCTTGCTCATCTAAATGCATGAGAACAGAATCCTTCACTTCGTGCACTGCTGACTTTTCCTTTTGCTCTATGGTATCAGTCAGTCCTTCTGCATTGCCTACCTCATGAGAAGCCACAGTGTTAATCTGATCAACTTCAACAGATAATATGGAAGGTTGTGCATCGATTCCTCCAGTCCCTGTTTCTACATCTGTGGTAATAATTTCTATTTGTTCAGTTGTCACTGTTGAGTCATGGATGTTAGGTGTCACCTCACTCATAGTATTCTGTGGTTCATTGATCAGGCTTGATGCAGCATCTTGAGTTATTAATTGATGTTCAATTTCTTCTGCATTTTCTAGCTCTTTCCATTCTCCTTCCTCTCCTTCTGGAGGTGGTTGGTGTCTGCCACGCGGTCTCCGTGTTGATCCAATTTTTTTCTTTTTCCTAGTCTGAGTTTGTGGCTGGATTTCTGCATTTCTACTTTCCACATTCTCACATGTAGAATGAACATTAGCTCTACTGGCACATTCATTATCAGGAATCTCATTATCATGCATTCTGACTGTTAAGGACACATGCTCTATTAAAGCATCGTCCTGTATTTTTGTGACGACTGGTGCCATTTCTTGCTCATCTAAATGCATGACAACAGAATCCTTCACTTCATGCACTGCTGACTTTTCCTTTTGCTCTATGGTATCAGTCAGTCCTTCTGCATTGCCTACCTCATGAGAAGCCACAGTGTTAATCTGATCAACCTCAACAGATAATATGGAAGGTTGTGCATCGATTCCTCCAGTCCCTGTTTGCCCTTCTGTGGTAATAATTTCTATTTGTTCAGTTGTCACTGTTGAGTCATGGATGTTAGGTGTCACCTCACTCATAGTATTCTGTGGTTCATTGATCAGGCTTGATGCAGCAACTTGAGTTATTAATTGATGTTCAATTTCTTCTGCATTTTCTAGCTCTTTCCATTCTCCTTCCTCTCCTTCTGGAGGTGGTTGGTGTCTTCCACGCGGTCTCCGTGTTGATCCAATTTTTTTCTTTTTCCTAGTCTGAGTTTGTGGCTGGATTTCTACATTTCTACTTTCCACATTTTTTATACTATTTGCTTCATCTTCCTTGAAATCCGGATGCTCTGTTGCAGGTGAAGGATATTCAATTGTAGCTAAACCCAGATCAGAAGTTTGAGAGGTTAATTCACAAAGCACATATTGTTGTGAACATGCGCTTGTGATGTCCTCTTCGGTAAAGTGTTCTGTAGGACCAGTTTTTATGTCTTCCTTTGTATCATTATTGTGTGCCTTGATAACCCCAGCATTTGTACTGTCTTGGTCCATTTTTTGTTCCTGTGTGTTTTCGTTTTCTTTTATCACTTCAACCTGAGACAATTGTGATTCTTGTCCCTGAAGCAATGGGTTTGTGCTTTCAGGTTGGTCTTGTTCTGATTCCCAGTTTGTAAGATTCTCTAACTGTTCTTGTGTTATGTTTTGGTCCTGATCAGGCACACTTGTATGAATATTTTCTGTGTTCATTTGCATGTCTGAAATAACCTGTATCCCAGGTGGTGCATCGATTCCTCCTGCAGTGCCTACCTCATGAGAAACCACAGTGTTAATCTGATCAACTTCAATTGATAAAATGGCAGGTGGTGCATCGATTCCTCCAGTCCCTGTTTCTACATCTGTGGTAATCATTTCTATTTGTTCAGTTGTCTCTGTTGAGTCATGGATGTTAGGTGTCACCTCACTCATAGTATTCTGTGGTTCATTGATCAGGCTTGATGCAGCAACTTGAGTTATTAATTGATGTTCAATTTCTTCTGCATTTTCTAGATCTTTCCATTCTCCTTCCTCTCCTTCTGGAGGTGGTTGGTGTCTTCCACGTGGTCTCCGTGTCGATCCAATTTTTTTCTTTGCCTTAGGTTGGGATTGCGTCTTGATTTCTGCATTGCTATTGTCCACATTCTCACATGTAGAATGAACATTAGCTCTACTGGCACATTCATTATCAGGAATCTCATTATCATGCATTCTGACTGTTAAGGACACATGCTCTATTAAAGCATCGTCCTGTATTTTTGTGACGACTGGTGCCATTTCTTGCTCATCTAAATGCATGAGAACAGAATCCTTCACTTCGTGCACTGCTGACTTTTCCTTTTGCTCTATGGTATCAGTCAGTACTTCTGCATTGCCTACCTCATGAGAAGCCACAGTGTTAATCTGATCAACTTCAACAGATAATATGGAAGGTGGTGCATCGATTCCTCCAGTCCCTGTTTCTACATCTGTGGTAATAATTTCTATTTGTTCAGTTGTCACTGTTGAGTCATGGATGTTAGGTGTCACCTCACTCATAGTATTCTGTGGTTCATTGATCAGGCTTGATGCAGCATCTTGAGTTATTAATTGATGTTCAATTTCTTCTGCATTTTCTAGCTCTTTCCATTCTCCTTCGTCTCCTTCTGGAGGTGGTTGGTGTCTTCCACGTGGTCTCCGTGTTGATCCAATTTTTTTCTTTTTCCTCGTCTGAGTTTGTGGCTGGATTTCTGCATTTCTACTTTCCACATTTTCTATACTATTTGCTTCATCTTCCTTGAAATCTGGATGCTCTGTTGCAGGTGAAGGATATTCAATTGTAGCTAAACCCAGATCAGAAGTTTGAGAGGTTAATTCACAAAGCACATATTGTTGTGAACATGCGCTTGTGATGTCCTCTTCGGTAAAATGTTCTGTAGGACCAGCTATTATTTCTTCCTTTGTATCATTATTGTGTGCCTCGATAACCCCAGCGTTTGTACTGTCTTGGTCCATTTTTTGTTCCTGTGTGTTTTCGTTTTCTTTTATCACTTCAACCTGAAACAATTGTGATTCTTGTCCCTGAAGCAATGGGTTTGTGCTTTCAGGTTGGTCTTGTTCTGATTCCCAGTTTGTAAGATTCTCTAACTGTTCTTGTGTTATGTTTTGGTCCTGATCAGGCACAATTGTATGAATATTTTCTGTGTTCATTTGCATGTCTGAAATAACCTGTGTCCCAGGTGGTGCATCGATTCCTCCTGCAGTGCCTACCTCATGAGAAACCACAGTGTTAATCTGATCAACTTCAATTGATAAAATGGCAGGTGGTGCATCGATTCCTCCAGTCCCTGTTTCTACATCTGTGGTAATCATTTCTATTTGTTCAGTTGTCTCTGTTGAGTCATGGATGTTAGGTGTCACCTCACTCATAGTATTCTGTGGTTCATTGATCAGGCTTGATGCAGCAACTTGAGTTATTAATTGATGTTCAATTTCTTCTGCATTTTCTAGATCTTTCCATTCTCCTTCCTCTCCTTCTGGAGGTGGTTGGTGTCTTCCACGCGGTCGCCGTGTCGATCCAATTTTTTTCTTTGTCTTAGGTTGGGATTGCGTCTCGATTTCTGCATTGCTATTGTCCACATTCTCACATGTAGAATGAACATTAGCTCTACTGGCACATTCATTATCAAGAATCTCATTATCATGCATTCTGACTGTTAAGGACACATGCTCTATTAAAACATCGTCCTGTATTTTTGTGAGGACTGGTGCCATTTCTTGCTCATCTAAATGCATGACAACAGAATCCTTCACTTCGTGCACTGCTGACTTTTCCTTTTGCTCTATGGTATCAGTCAGTACTTCTGCATTGCCTACCTCATGAGAAGCCACAGTGTTAATCTGATCAACTTCAACAGATAATATGGAAGGTTGTGCATCGATTCCTCCAGTCCCTGTTTCTACATCTGTGCTAATAATTTCTATTTGTTCAGTTGTCACTGTTGAGTCATGGATGTTAGGTGTCACCTCACTCATAGTATTCTGTGGTTCATTGATCAGGCTTGATGCAGCATCTTGAGTTATTAATTGATGTTCAATTTCTTCTGCATTTTCCAGCTCTTTCCATTCTCCTTCCTCTCCTTCTGGAGGTGGTTGGTGTCTTCCACGCGGTCTCCGTGTTGATCCAATTTTTTTCTTTTTCCTAGTCTGAGTTTGTGGCTGGATTTCTGCATTTCTACTTTCCACATTTTTTATACTATTTGCTTCATCTTCCTTGAAATCTGGATGCTCTGTTGCAGGTGAAGGATATTCAATTGTAGCTAAACCCAGATCAGAAGTTTGAGAGGTTAATTCACAAAGCACATATTGTTGTGAACATGCGCTTGTGATGTCCTCTTCGGTAAAGTGTTCTGTAGGACCAGCTTTTATTTCTTCCTTTGTATCATTATTGTGTGCCTTGATAACCCCAGCGTTTGTACTGTCTTGGTCCATTTTTTGTTCCTGTGTGTTTTCGTTTTCTTTTATTACTTCAACCTGAAACAATTGTGATTCTTGTCCCTGAAGCAATGGGTTTGTGTTTTCAGGTTGGTCTTGTTCTGATTCCCAGTTTGTAAGATTCTCTAACTGTTCTTGTGTTATGTTTTGGTCCTGATCGGGCACACTTGTATGAATATTTTCTGTGTTCATTTGCATGTCTGAAATAACCTGTATCCCAGGTGGTGCATCGATTCCTCCTGCAGTGCCTACCTCATGAGAAACCACAGTGTTAATCTGATCAACTTCAATTGATAAAATGGCAGGTGGTGCATCGATTCCTCCAGTCCCTGTTTCTACATCTGTGGTAATCATTTCTATTTGTTCAGTTGTCTCTGTTGAGTCATGGATGTTAGGTGTCACCTCACTCATAGTATTCTGTGGTTCATTGATCAGGCTTGATGCAGCAACTTGAGTTATTAATTGATGTTCAATTTCTTCTGCATTTTCTAGATCTTTCCATTCTCCTTCCTCTCCTTCTGGAGGTGGTTGGTGTCTTCCACGCGGTCGCCGTGTCGATCCAATTTTTTTCTTTGTCTTAGGTTGGGATTGCGTCTCGATTTCTGCATTGTTATTGTCCACATTCTCACATGTAGAATGAACATTAGCTCTACTGGTACATTCATTATCAGGAATCTCATTATCATGCATTCTGACTGTTAAGGACACATGCTCTATTAAAGCATCGTCCTGTATTTTTGTGACGACTGGTGCCATTTCTTGCTCATCTAAATGCATGACAACAGAATCCTTCACTTCATGCACTGCTGACTTTTCCTTTTGCTCTATGGTATCAGTCAGTACTTCTGCATTGCCTACCTCATGAGAAGCCACAGTGTTAATCTGATCAACTTCAACAGATAATATGGAAGGTTGTGCATCGATTCCTCCAGTCCCTGTTTCTACATCTGTGCTAATAATTTCTATTTGTTCAGTTGTCACTGTTGAGTCATGGATGTTAGGTGTCACCTCACTCATAGTATTCTGTGGTTCATTGATCAGGTTTGAAGTAGCATCTTGAGTTATTAATTGATGTTCAATTTCTTCTGCATTTTCCAGCTCTTTCCATTCTCCTTCCTCTCCTTCTGGAGGTGGTTGGTGTCTTCCACGCGGTCTCCGTGTTGATCCAATTTTTTTCTTTTTCCTAGTCTGAGTTTGTGGCTGGATTTCTGCATTTCTACTTTTCACATTTTCTATACTATTTGCTTCATCTTCCTTGAAATCCAGATGCTCTGTTGCAGGTGAAGGATATTCAATTGTAGCTAAACCCAGATCAGAAGTTTGAGAGGTTAATTCACAAAGCACATATTGTTGTGAACATGCGCTTGTGATGTCCTCTTCGGTAAAGTGTTCTGTAGGACCAGCTTTTATTTCTTCCTTTGTATCATTATTGTGTGCCTTGATAACCCCAGCGTTTGTACTGTCTTGGTCCATTTTTTGTTCCTGTGTGTTTTCGTTTTCTTTTATCACTTCAACCTGAGACAATTGTGATTCTTGTCCCTGAAGCAATGGGTTTGTGCTTTCAGGTTGGTCTTGTTCCGATTCCCAGTTTGTAAGATTCTCTAACTGTTCTTGTGTTATGTTTTGGTCCTGATCAGGCACAATTGTACGAATATTTTCTGTGTTCATTTGCATGTCTGAAATAACCTGTATCCCAGGTGGTGCATCGATTCCTCCTGCAGTGGCTACCTCATGAGAAACCACAGTGTTAATCTGATCAACTTCAATTGATAAAATGGCAGGTGGTGCATCGATTCCTCCAGTCCCTGTTTCTACATCTGTGGTAATAATTTCTATTTGTTCAGTTGTCACTGTTGAGTCATGGATGTTAGGTGTCACCTCACTCATAGTATTCTGTGGTTCATTGATCAGGCTTGATGCAGCAACTTGAGTTATTAATTGATGTTCAATTTCTTCTGCATTTTCTAGATCTTTCCATTCTCCTTCCTCTCCTTCTGGAGGTGGTTGGTGTCTTCCACGTGGTCGCCGTGTCGATCCAATTTTTTTCTTTGTCTTAGTTTGGGATTGCGTCTCGATTTCTGCATTGCTATTGTCCACATTCTCACATGTAGAATGAGCATTAGCTCTACTGGCACATTCATTATCAAGAATCTCATTATCATGCATTCTGACTGTTAAGGACACATGCTCTATTAAAGCATCGTCCTGTATTTTTGTGACGACTGGTGCCATTTCTTGCTCATTTAAATGCATGACAACAGAATCCTTCACTTCATGCACTGCTGACTTTTCCTTTTGCTCTATGGTATCAGTCAGTACTTCTGCATTGGCTACCTCACGAGAAGCCACAGTGTTAATCTGATCAACTTCAACAGATAATATGGAAGGTTGTGCATCGATTCCTCCAGTCCCTGTTTCTACATCTGTGGTAATAATTTCTATTTGTTCAGTTGTCACTGTTGAGTCATGGATGTTAGGTGTCACCTCACTCATAGTATTCTGTGGTTCATTGATCAGGCTTGATGCAGCATCTTGAGTTATTAATTGATGTTCAATTTCTTCTGCATTTTCCAGCTCTTTCCATTCTCCTTCCTCTCCTTCTGGAGGTGGTTGGTGTCTTCCACGCGGTCTCCGTGTTGATCCAATTTTTTTCTTTTTCCTAGTCTGAGTTTGTGGCTGGATTTCTGCATTTCTACTTTCCACATTTTCTATACTATTTGCTTCATCTTCCGTGAAATCCAGATGCTCTGTTGCAGGTGAAGGATATTCAATTGTAGCTAAACCCAGATCAGAAGTTTGAGAGGTTAATTCACAAAGCACATATTGTTGTGAACATGCGCTTGTGATGTCCTCTTTGGTAAAGTGGTCTGTAGGACCAGCTTTTATTTCTTCCTTTGTATCATTATTGTGTGCCTTGATAACCCCAGCGTTTGTACTGTCTTGGTCCTTTTTTTGTTCCTGTGTGTTTTCGTTTTCTTTTATCACTTCAACCTGAGACAATTGTGATTCTTGTCCCTGAAGCAAAGGGTTTGTGCTTTCAGGTTGGTCTTGTTCCGATTTCCAGTTTGTAAGATTCTCTAACTGTTCTTGTGTTATGTTTTGGTCCTGATCAGGCACACTTGTATGAATATTTTCTGTGTTCATTTGCATGTCTGAAATAACCTGTATCCCAGGTGGTGCATCGATTCCTCCTGCAGTGCCTACCTCATGAGAAACCACAGTGTTAATCTGATCAACTTCAATTGATAAAATGGCAGGTGGTGCATCGATTCCTCCAGTCCCTGTTTCTACATCTGTGGTAATCATTTCTATTTGTTCAGTTGTCTCTGTTGAGTCATGGATGTTAGGTGTCACCTCACTCATAGTATTCTGTGGTTCATTGATCAGGTTTGAAGTAGCATCTTGAGTTATTAATTGATGTTCAATTTCTTCTGCATTTTCTAGCTCTTTCCATTCTCCTTCCTCTCCTTCTGGAGGTGGTTGGTGTCTTCCACGTGGTCGCCGTGTCGATCCAATTTTTTTCTTTGTCTTAGGTTGGGATTGCGTCTTGATTTCTGCATTGCTATTGTCCACATTCTCACATGTAGAATGAACATTAGCTCTACTGGCACATTCATTATCAGGAATCTCATTATCATGCATTCTGACTGTTAAGGACACATGCTCTATTAAAGCATCGTCCTGTATTTTTGTGAGGACTGGTGCCATTTCTTGCTCATCTAAATGCATGACAACAGAATCCTTCACTTCGTGCACTGCTGACTTTTCCTTTTGCTCTATGGTATCAGTCAGTACTTCTGCATTGCCTACCTCATGAGAAGCCACAGTGTTAATCTGATCAACGACAACAGATAATATGGAAGGTTGTGCATCGATTCCTCCAGTCCCTGTTTCTACATCTGTGGTAATAATTTCTATTTGTTCAGTTGTCACTGTTGAGTCATGGATGTTAGGTGTCACCTCACTCATAGTATTCTGTGGTTCATTGATCAGGTTTGAAGTAGCATCTTGAGTTATTAATTGATGTTCAATTTCTTCTGCATTTTCCAGCTCTTTCCATTCTCCTTCCTCTCCTTCTGGAGGTGGTTGGTGTCTTCCACGCGGTCTCCGTGTTGATCCAATTTTTTTCTTTTTCCTAGTCTGAGTTTGTGGCTGGATTTCTGCATTTCTACTTTCCACATTTTCTATACTATTTGCTTCATCTTCCTTGAAATCCAGATGCTCTGTTGCAGGTGAAGGATATTCAATTGTAGCTAAACCCAGATCAGAAGTTTGAGAGGTTAATTCACAAAGCACATATTGTTGTGAACATGCGCTTGTGATGTCCTCTTCGGTAAAGTGTTCTGTAGGACCAGCTTTTATTTCTTCCTTTGTATCATTATTGTGTGCCTTGATAACCCCAGCGTTTGTACTGTCTTGGTCCATTTTTTGTTCCTGTGTGTTTTCATTTTCTTTTATCACTTCAACCTGAGACAATTGTGATTCTTGTCCCTGAAGCAATGGGTTTGTGCTTTCAGGTTGGTCTTGTTCTGATTCCCAGTTTGTAAGATTCTCTAACTGTTCTTGTGTTATGTTTTGGTCCTGATCAGGCACAATTGTATGAATATTTTCTGTGTTCATTTGCATGTCTGAAATAACCTGTATCCCAGGGGGTGCATCGATTCCTCCTGCAGTGCCTACCTCATGAGAAACCACAGTGTTAATCTGATCAACTTCAATTGATAAAATGGCAGGTGGTGCATCGATTCCTCCAGTCCCTGTTTCTACATCTGTGGTAATAATTTCTATTTGTTCAGTTGTCACTGTTGAGTCATGGATGTTAGGTGTCACCTCACTCATAGTATTCTGTGGTTCATTGATCAGGCTTGATGCAGCATCTTGAGTTATTAATTGATGTTCAATTTCTTCTGCATTTTCCAGCTCTTTCCATTCTCCTTCCTCTCCTTCTGGAGGTGGTTGGTGTCTTCCACTCGGTCTCCGTGTTGATCCAATTTTTTTCTTTTTCCTAGTCTGAGGTTGTGGCTGGATTTCTGCATTTTTACTTTCCAAATTCTCTATACTATTTTTATCATCTTTTTGGAAATCAGTATGCTCTGTTAGAGATGATGAATGTTTGATTGTAGTTTGATAGGATAAAACAGTCTGAGAGGATATTTCAGAATACATATATTGTTGTGTATATTCTGCTTCTGTTGTACATTTTTCTCTGTGGCCAGCATTTATTTCTTTTTTTCTATCATTATCCTTCTCTTCACTAGCTGCAGTATCTGGACCTAATAACGTAGATCTCTTTGTGAAAGCCGTATCTTTCTCCTCTACATACATATCTTCCTCTTTATCTTTTTCGTTTTTCTTTTCTCTAAGAGTCCTGTGTATTGATCCCATTTTTCTACTGTTACTGTTTGAGCTCGGAATAGGAGTAGGGGTAGCTTGTAGAATCTTTTCCTCTAGCAGTTGTTCTACTTCAGCTGTGTCTATAGGCTCGGCAAAAGTCACGGTATGGTCAGTATTTATTCTATCAGTAACAATCTCAGTACATTCCGATATTTTTGACTGTTCCAATTTCAAATCTGGATAAGTATTTTGACGGGGATCTTCTAATGATATGGGTTGATTATGCTTGTCTCCCCCGCATGTTGTTTCTTCATTTCGTATTATACTTTCAGCCACTTCTGTTCTTCTTTGCATTTTGAGGACCTCAGTATCAACCAGATGTTCAGCTTTAATCACATTTTCATCTATTTTTTTTGCTTCAGGTTCTATCATATTTGGTGACTGATGATAACATGTTTCGGCAGTGAAGTTTAGTGTTTCATCCTCTGAGACAGGTGTACTTTCTTCTAAGCTTTGCACCTGGATGGTTTCCTCCATTGCATTCTGGTCACCTCCTGAGTTTTGTCCATTAAGATTCCTTTGAAATGAATCTATCTTGTTTTTCTTAGAGCGGCTAAAGCTCACATTTTCTGATGCTGAATTATCCTGAACCTGTATTGATTCCTGAATGTAAACAACTGGAAATGTGCTTTCAAATTGCTCTGCATTTGATGGATATACTTGACATTCGTCATACATGTTTTGCTTCTGATCAGGTATGGGATTATACACTGGCATGTCTAATTTGACTTGGGTTTCATGAATGAGCTCCACTGAATCAAGACAAGGGCAGGTACTTATTTTATCAGGACTCTCAATACCATGATCTTCGATTACTATAGATGCCTGCCCTGTAATAGCATGATCTTGAATATTTGTGATGACTGATGCCATTTCAAGCTCATTCATAAATGTGGACATGCCATCCTTCTCATCATCCACTCTTTTAAAATCCTCCGTTTTAAAACTTTCTGTGGAAATAACTTTTATTTCTTCCTTTATGTCATTATTCTCTTCCCCAGCAACCTCAGTTTCTATGTCTGAAAATTCAGATCTATCTTCGTCTACCTTCTCAGGCATCTGATCTGAACAATCTCCTTCCTTTGACTGCATCTCTAATGCAGTTGTAAATTCCTTAGGATTGTTATGTTGAAGGTTACATGTCTTGTTGGATTCTGTTGCTCCATACAGTGTTTTAGCAGATATTAGTTCAGATTCTGTCACAGAATCTAACATATTTGTGAAACTTACTTTAGAGATTAACAACTGATTAGAATTTGCAGATTGCATGTCATCATGTTCTACCTCTCCCTCTGTCCCCGTGTCTCTATATTTTTCTTCATTATAATGCATGTCCACTTCATTTTTAGCATTGCCTTTTTTCTCATCTGCACTACTTTTTCCTGTCCAACATCTGGCCTCAGAAAGATCATTTTTTTCTTCTCTGTAACACTTAATTTCACTGTCACCCTGGAATTGGAATTCATCTGAAAGGATTTGTTCTGAAGATGTTCCTAGTTCTTGATCTTTCATTTTAAGGTGTGAAATGATGTTTGTATATGGCACCATTGTTTGGTTTAAGTTTGTTTCTGTGAGCCCTTCATATGAATCATTGTCTGTTCTATCCCAAGCTGCACTTACCTCCTTATACTCGTCAGTATCCTCTCTGACTTCTGTACTTTCAGACTTGTAAATGGTCTCCTCAGTTAGCTGTAAAGATGTATCCTTATGCTCAAGGCAGTGTTCAACTGTCTTCTCATCTTCTGTGCTTGCTTTGCTATTAACATTTTCCCATATAACTGTAGACATTTTGTCATCTTCAGTCATATGCTCATGTTCATATATCAAAGATGCTGACTGTACTCCAGTAACTTCATCTTGTATTATATTTTCAGCATGAGAACCTTCCAGTGTGTCCTTAACCATAACATTTAAACTGGACCGATCATGCTTTAAATCTTGACTGAATTCTGTCATATGCTCATGTTCATATATCAAAGATGCTGACTGTACCTCAGTAACTTCCAGTGTGTCATTAATGATACAATTTAAATTGGATTGATCATGCATTAAAACTTGACTGAATTCTGCCTCATGGAGCTGGTTGGGTTCAGAAGAAGAGATGTCCATGTGTTTGCTTTGAAGGGCTGCTTCTAAGTTTTGGTATTCAGCATTTTTGCTATTGCCTTCATTTTCACTAGTACATTCAGTTAGCTGTACTCTGTGCTCTGGCTCATCCTCAGAAATTTCTTCAAATTTGAAGTTTCTGTTGCCCTTGCGAGTTGATCCCATTTTTCTTTTTTTACTTGTTATATCAGCTTGTCCCAATACAACATTAAATTCCTTTGACTGTGGTTGAGGAGAAAATTCCAGGACTGAACTGCTTGGGCTGGTGCAAACTACAACTGGATGATCAGGATGAAGCAGTGAAGACTCATTAGATGATTGGTTTTCAGAAACTGTGAGAAACTGACACTCACTTTCAGGCTCCTCTTTTCCAGGGTCTTGGTATCCATCATCATTGTCTTTTTCTTCAGTTTCTTGGTTCCGATTTTTGTTACGCCGAGAGGAGCCAAGTTTCTGGCCCCTCTTACTCTTTCTGCTTGACATGATTCTTCACAATTTGCCCTGAAATCACACAAAAAGTGTACCTAATCAGAGTTGAATTTAATGATGCATCATATAACTATACTTCAACCCATGAATGTTAAAGGTTAAGTATATGACTCATTCTACTAATGCATGCAGAGCAACAGAAATATAATGTAAGAATTGTGTGGGGGTTGGAGTTGGGTAATGTGGACATCCCCTGGTGCAGACGTTTGTACTTCTAGCATTTCTAGATTTGTGTTCTGATAAAGTGAAATAACTGTGGCTGCAGTAATGTCTAGAACAGAGAATGTCTAGTATTTTTTTTAAGAATGTTTAATTCTGTTATGTATTAACTTAATTAAGAAGAATGATAGGCATAATAATTAACATAGAGTTTCAATAATACATTATTGTGCTATTGGTATTACTAGACAAATGAAATCAAATTGCTATATTTTTTAACTTGACATTTTAGTGGCAGATACTGAGTAGTAGGACAATTTAAAAATTCTACCCAACGTAAAGTAAATAAAGCAATCTACAATACACATTTCAGATTTTCTCAGTGCTAAATCAAATCTAACACAAGCAGACATCTAGTATCTCATGACATTTGCTATATCAAATAAATCTTTAAATTAAATAAAGAATTTGTAAACTGTGTACAGTGTTGCACTGTAATTTGAAACACATACATTATATTATGTATTCAATTCAGTTTCAATGTAAGATGGAACATAAGCTAATTTTTTTTTTAATTTTTACAGAAATTGACAGACTCACATAACTATACAATACTATATAATATTCGTATGTTCTTAAAAGCTCTCTAAGAAAAACATGCTGCGACCTACCCTAGATGACTTCGATAGATGTTTATCAGGAAATTGTTCTCTTCTACATGTCCTATAGCAACAAGAAGATGGCAGAGTCTTTTTTGTTAAAGACTCCTTTGGTGCTGCATCTACTGATTATTGCCCAACGTGTAGCTTCCTCCTTTGCTGCTAACATGGTTTTCAACTTCCTGTGCTGTTGACACTTATGGCAATGTGTAAACCATGATGTTCAGACATATGAAAAATGCTGGCCAGTTTTTAAGTGTGAACTGAACAAAAGATTAAAACTGGAGTTAGATGGTTTTATTTCTCTTTAGTTTCAGGACATTTTCTTTGTTTTCTTTTAACTTTTTTTTTTTTTTTTTTAACTCAAAAACACTATCAACATAACCTCACACTTTATCAATATAAACAAAATGAAAACGTTTATACTTTTGAAAATGAACCCTCGAATATTTGTGTTAAATGAAAACTCAAATAATTTTGCACCATGACTGGCTATTATACCACAAAACATGAATTGCTCATGTAAGGACTATGGGACAATTCACTGTCAGTCCACCAGAGGCGGTGCTAGCAGGGGTTTGTTATTCCTTGTTTGATGTCATGTGATGTGACCTGACACAGTAATACAACAATAACAAAAGTACATGTATACACAATATATATATATATATATATATATATATATATATATATATATATATATATATATATATATATATATATATATATACACAATACTCTAACCCTAGTACAATTATATACACAAACTCCAACCCAGAAAGGGGAAACAAACCTCAAAGTCAAGTAACAGGCTCAAGTCAAAACCAGAACAGAAAACTCTGCAAACCACAGGATACAACACATCACACAAAAACACCCCCAACAAAGGCAATACATGTTTACTGCTAATGTTATTCACCTGAAAAGAAAAAAAATGTTTTCACTGACAAATTCTAAAAGACTTTTCTGTTTTATGTGCATATTAAGAAAAATCGAATTTGAAACCTAACCAGTTCATTAGTAATTTTTACTTTGTGTGTCTACTGACAGTATATAACGTCAGACGTTATATATAACGCGTTTGAACTCATCACAGCCTCCCCAGTAGATTACTACCTGCAGCAAATTACTACCTGCAATACATATTTTTGACCACCTGCTGTCACTAGTATGCAGTTTACTTAAAAGCTTAAGTATGAAACTCTTTAGAAAGAGATGGGAGTAAAGCGTCATTATTATAATTTGTCTTTCACCGCTTTATACTATAATAAATATTTGGGGGGGGGGGGGCATTATGATCATTACAGTCTTTGGACATGTCTAAAACAGGTAAGATTATCCACTGAAAAAACAGTGTGTTTTCGGAAGGGGACATTTTTAAAGAATCCACGTTGGACACAGAAACAAAGAGTGAGTCAGTACATCTAATAAACAGTCGCGTGAATTAAAACGTATCGCTTTAAAAGGTAAGAAGGACTGGAAAGTTATGGTCCATATGAACATTAGAAACAGATGTTATTGAAAAACCAGTTATAAATAGTATATTTCTTTAAATAGGGACTGACACACACACACAAACCTATTTTGTATTTATTTTTCTTTTCACTTGGAATATTTCTTGTAATAACAAGGAGTAAATAAAGTAAGTTGTTCTTTTAAATAAACTATTATTGAGTAAGAAGTAGGCCTTCATTTCCAATTGCATCTTGATATTAGCTAACCGTTTTTAAATATTGTATGGCTATATTCAATGTTTTATAATTGTAACGAAAAACAAACATTTGACTTGTAGTTCTTTATGGTATGCACTTTCGTTTCGTGAACTACATATACATTAAAGCAACGCTGGAAGTCAACCAATCAGATTCTGCGGTCTCTTCCGTCATTTTAGTTGTACATCCTTAAAAGGTCATTGCTATGTAAAGACAGCGGTATTTCCGGCTTCAGGGCTGGTTACATGATTACATACATGGAAATATAGGGTACGACACCAGGGGCAATTAATGATACGAGGATGGTTAAGCTGTTTGTAGATATTTTAACCAGTATTAACAATCTACAGTGCTTTCTTTCTTTCTTTCTTTCTTTCTTTCTTTCTTTCTTTCTTTCTTTCTTTCTTTCTTTCTGTCTAATTTATTAGGTGACATCTTTACCACCTTATGTACTTATTTATTTAACTTACCTGCTTAACTCTGTTTTCACTTAACCTAATTACTTCACTTATTTTCATCTCTGCTTGAACTTTAAGTCAGTTTAGTCAGATGAGTTATGTAATAGTTCTATAACGTAATCCAGTAAATAGAATTTGCTTTAATTCAGAGATGCATTAGATGTTGGAACACTAAAACTTAAACACCCAAACTTCACTGAAGCTAGACCTATATTTAAGAAATAAGTACATCAATAATAATAATAATAATAATAATAATAATAATAATAATACATTCTATCATTTGCATTAAGTTCCCCTTCTGAGAACTCACTGCTCTGCTTGCTTTAGAATTTGCTTGCTCCCATAACAACTAATACACAAACAGCTACATAATCAGTTAATGAGTTAACTGAGGTGCTTTGAGAGCAGGGAATGCAAACTTACAGAGGGCTTATTTACTGCTTCAAATCAATTAACCAGTTTTTCTTGGATAAATTCTCTTAAACCTTAGGGCAAAAAGTGGAGTACACATTCTGGTAAAAGTTTTTTACAAATTCTTATTATATGCTGTTTCTAATACATGACCAATATATAATTCAGCTGTTTTGTAAACTACTATTTCAGCTGAAATAAAAAGCCAGTTTTTCACAATCTTAGTAGTGTGTGGATATGTGTAATCATAAGCGGTACAGCATGTGTTTTTCAAACAGATTAGCACTGCACATTCTGTTATATTTCACTTCCTGATGACTGTGTAACCTTATATGAACTCACCCTTCTGTCCATTACACACACGCATGCATGCACGCGCAAGCACACACACACACACACACACACACACACACACACACACACACACACACACACACACACACACACACACACACACACACACAGTGAGAGAGCGAAAGCAGTTTATGGGTCTGTTTAGCCCTATCTGTCACATATTGTTATTTTTACCATTATTACAAGGATGATGAATGTATAGTTATGGATCTAACAGTAACACACAAATTGTAGTCATTGTCTAGCTCTCATTATTTACCAGTTCCTACCTCTGGTCCAAAGAATGCATAGTCTACACAAACCTTCTTCTATATATGTTTGTTTGCTTCAATTTAAACATTAATTTACCTATTCTTATTACAGTGTCAAAAGGTTCTGTGGCTATCACTAGAGTATTGGATAAAGTCCTACTCATTCTAGGACAAGAATGTCAAAAAGATTCTAGACAGCCTCAGCCCAGGGCCTCATTGCAGGGGAAATATTGTAAGCAACACTCCAGATCCCCAAGATAGAGGGGATAATGTTTCTAGCGATCTCTTCTAATAGGAAATATTTTGAGATGTGTGACTATGTTTAAAAATGCAATATACAAGAAATCTATTGAACACATTGTTTTCAAAACACTTATTTACTTGCTCTGTGGGGTACAAAATAAATTAATATGTTTCATGTTATCACTGCAATCATGTTAAAAACATGACATTTTATAGTCAACATTAGCATGTATCATGTTTAGCAAATTTACAAATTTAGAAGGTATATATACTGTATACACAAGCATCAGGTACATATTTAGATCAGTACTGACAAATAATAGTATTGTATGTATAGAACAGAGTCTTTCATTAAAAGGCATTCATACAAGCAGGCATAATGTGGTTGAAAGATAAGAACACTAAAACCTGCAGGACCATGACATTTAACTGCATTTACATTATCCATCATGTAGGCATTTTAAGATGTTATATAAGAGAAACGAACCCTCCAACTCATAAAAGTCTTTAATAGTTGTCCCTGAACATGCTCTAAACCAATATTTATTTTGTCTGTCTGTAGTACAGCATGTGTTAACAGTGACCTAAATCAAGTCGTATCCTGTGATTACTAATGCATCTTAATGATGCACTGATGCCACTACAGAATGGTTCAATTGCATTATAGCTACACAAATAACAGAATTTGGTAGATTTCCTTATGTAAAATGATTTACAGAAATGCTTTTTATTCTCTGTGGAAAACTCATTCTGGTACAAATAGGCCAGTGTCTAAGAATACTATAAAGCTAAAACACTGTTAGTTTGGAGTTAGAGATGTGAGGACAACACTTAGTGTTCAGTGACTTACCTCCATCTGCTAGCATTGCATGACAGTATTCATATTTACCTTTGACTGTAGAACTAACACTCTTATTAAACACTCAGTGATTTGTTAAAAGGGTAGATTAGGGGATCTAAAGAATAAAAAATTACATACAAATCCATATAAAAGAACATATAATTATTTAGAATGCACAATGAGCTAGAAAATAAGATATGATATCTGTGTAGAGAATTGTGACCATTTTCTCATAATCGCATAGAGCGCTGAGAGAGTGGCATCGTTGAATATCCTCCTGCTTATTGTCTGCTTCTTGAGCCAACTTTAATGAACATCTTACAAACAACAACAAAAAATATTCTGCCTTCCTCAAGGATAACCATTAGAAGGGTTGTGTATCATCAGACCTAAAATGAATAGGGTTATATTTTGCAACTTGGTACTCTAAATCCTAGTACAGCTATCAAACTGTATTCAAACAGTACACAATTGTACTACACAAAACAGACACCTTTAGCCAATTTAATATTGGCTAACAAGTTTAATTAAATAAAATTTAATAAAACAGGAAATGGTTTGTTCACACATATAATGACTTGACAGATTATTGCTACACATTTTTTTGTTGATTTGACTGAAAACTCCTTCAGTCTTGAGCTCTCGTCAGCACACAAGCTTTTCTTTTCAGTGTAAATGAACAGGAGAACATCGTGTCTTCTGTAATAAAAGAGTCAAAGGGTCATGTTAGAAGAACAGGAGTAACAGAATGTTATTTTGGTTCTAATCCCCTGTGCTGCATCAAGTGAGTTACGGATGCTTCGAGGGTACACAAAAGGCTGACAGTTAACCCCACATAACTAAATGTGCTCATTTTACACATAGATTTTTTTTTTAGATGTTCATCTTTTGTGCAGTATACCCATTGTCTTCTACACTGGTTTTAACTTTGTACTTTCTATTCTATAATAATTCTATTTTTCACAATAGTTCCATTCACATTTACTGTATGTGATTATTTTTCATGTAAGCTAGTAAGTTTTTCTAGAGTTGATTGTAATGAACGTTTCTAATCAGATGAGTGTATGATCCGATGTTTGTTAGAGGAGTGAAACGCAGACACTGCTGAAGGCGCAGGTTAAGCGTTTGTAGGCTATAAATAATCTCACGCGGCAGCAAGAAAGGGAAAAAACACGTAGCACTTTAGAAATGAAGTAAACGATCAGCTGTGATTAAAAAAAATAATAAACGTGGATTTGACGTTCCAATGTTCGTTATAACACACGATATGGATGTGGAGTGTATGCGGCTTTGTACACTGTTTACACACTGATTCGGCACAGAACGGGTTACGGGTCACGGTGTCTACTAGGACACAGTGTTCTCATCACAGCGAGCTACAGCGCAGCCGGAACATTGTGTTACTTTGTGGATAGTTTACAAGAACCTGCCCTTTTTTTTTTTTTTTTTTTTTTAAACTATGAGCAATGCCCAGCCCTCGTTCACTCCGCCTCCCATGTTCGTCGTTTCACCCCCCACCCCCAGTCCATGTGGCTTTGTTGTTCAGCTTAAGCGGCGTAAAATAGCACCGCTGGAACATTTAGTACTCACGGTGGAAGAGGGCGGGCTTCCTCTCCGGCAGCGGCAGCGACAGCACACGGCGCACATAAAGCGCTACGGTTACATGTTGCACTTGCCGGCAAAATTTGTATAAAGTTCCTTGCGGATTATACAGTGAAGCGCATGAGACAGGCGGGAGACAAAAGTGAAATATTGTAAGTATCTATCTATCTATCTATCTATCTATCTATCTATCTATCTATCTATCTATCTATCTATCTGTCTATCTGTCTATCTGTCTATCTGTCTATCTAAGCCTTGCCACACTTTTAGAAAAACGTACACAGCTGTACCTTTTCCTTGTCGCTGGAGAGTGTACACCTTTTGTACCTTTAGTGTTTTTTTTTTTAATTTTTTATTTTTTTACCTAGAAAGGGACATGTAGTGAATCT
This sequence comes from Tachysurus fulvidraco, assembly GCF_022655615.1. Taxonomy (NCBI): domain Eukaryota; kingdom Metazoa; phylum Chordata; class Actinopteri; order Siluriformes; family Bagridae; genus Tachysurus; species Tachysurus fulvidraco. The sequence goes on from NC_062522.1 coordinate 15,714,380, forward strand.
TTAAAGCTTTATCCTACAATTCTATTCATTTGAAATCATTTTAAAGGTCCACTACAGCCATGTTTCCAGGGGAAAGGCACATATTAAAGGCACAAAAGATCTACCCTTGATGCTGCCACCCCAGCAACAAGAAAAGGTCTGATTTAATGTTTAATGTTCATTTCATGGTGCTACAACAAGGCCGTGAGTATTCAACTAGTTCATCTCAAAAAATACTTATTAGAATGATACGTATTAAAGGGATTAAAGATGTTAATCCTTCATGTTAAGTTATTTTCAGAACATCACATAAACACTCACCTGACAGCCCAAAACGTTACAGCTATAATATTGGCTTAATAGAGTACTAATTTAAAATGCAAGCAGCAAGTAGAACCTAATATAGGTACAGGCAATAAATTTTAAGCTATATACTACATTTTATAAAAGCAAACCATAAGATGTCTATGTCATCGTATTACCCCCCCCCCCCCCCCTTACTGTGATGCCTGAGTTCAGAAGAACTCACTGAACCCAAATTGCCATTTAAAAGCTCATGTAGGGAAACAGACACTTATTATTCCTGAGTCTGAAGCCTGGTCTAATATTTGCATGGGCTACTAAAGGATGGTAGGTAAATGCTTGGTAAACAATAACTTTTACATATGCACGAATGTCAGGATGAGCACGCTGCATTTTCCAAACTGTCAGCATACAATGCAAGCCTGGAGGGTTTTCCTAGAACTTATGAAAGCACATGCTCCTGGTCACGTTCCTGTTTTGAAAGAACAGAACATACCTGCTAGTGTGAATGACATCTATAAGAAAGATGGAAATATGATATCAGTGTAATACTGAGTTGTTTACAAATCAAGTGAAATTTCTTTGTTGTATTTTGGCAAAGATGACAGATAATAAGTCGGAATTTATGTTAAAAAAAGGTTAAAAGATCTAAACTGCATATTGACACATAATTGTGTGTGCCTTTGTGGAATTGTGTAAGAACCTGAGATGTTATCTAAGTGTGTTTCAGTGTGGATGATGTGTGAGGAAAGAATGAATCAACTATGGCTCATTTGCGTCTTCGTCTAAGAAATACTGGATGTGATTGAGTTATACTTGTAAGCTGAAGTTTAATTTAATTATCAGAAGAATGTGAAGATGCATCACCATGACGTAGGTGGGATTCAGATAGGTGTATAATTTGGATGAGATAAGCTCAGGGATAGACAGGCACAGAAGTGACTCTGTATGCTGCTTGAAACAGGGAGAGAAGGAACAGACAGAAACAGACTGCTTACCCTTTTAAAACAAATATTAAAAACTACTTAATACTTTGTGCCAGGATCATTTAACCATGTTGTAATTCCACAGTTTATATATACTGCATGAAACATTATATATACTCCCTCAATGTGAAATTACCACATATAAAAAGTAAGTGGAAGAAAATCTAAAACAATTTACAGCATTTAGCAGACACCTTTATCCAGAGAGACTTACATTTTATCTAATATTTTTTACAACTGAGCAATTGAGGGTTAAGGGCCTTGCTCAGGGTCCCAGCAGTGGCAACTTGGTGGACATAGGAATCAAACTCACAACCTTCCGATTGGTAGCCTAACACCTTAAATACTAGGCTACCACATCACTACCACATAGGCTACCACAATAATAGGAAAAATAGGCAAAATCTGGTTGCATAAGAGTACATGCTCATACTTTGTTAAAGCTTCTTTTGATTTTATTCCACACATCTTTTCCAGTTACGAGTCTTCCAGTATGGCACATCTTGATTTGCCAATATTTTCCCATTCTTTCTTGCAAAAACATTCTAGATCAACCAAATTGTAAGGGTATTTCCTGTGCAGAGCTCGCTTCAAGTCACAGTATACAGTAGATTTGTAGCTGGATTCAGGTCTGGGTTTTGGTTAAACTGTTTATTTGTTTATTTGGATGTAGTGATTTGGGTCATTGTTGTGCTGAAAGGTGAAGATGCGTCATGGTTTTGCATAAAAATTTACTGGCTCTTCATGATTCTCTCCACCTTAATAAAAGCCCCAGTTCTTGATGAAAAGCATCCAGCTTGATCCAACTATAGTGTAATTTTGCTACCACATGCTACCCTGTGTGTGTGGTGTTTTTTTGGTGATCTGCTTTTCTTTATTGCGTCAAATATATCTTTTGGATTTATGGATTTATAATTGAGTTGGTCTCATCAGACCATAACCCATTCCGCCACATAGTTTAACCAGATTTTATTGAGCTTGGATGCATTTTGTGAGAAAGGGCTTCAGACTATTCTCTCTAACCAATAGCACAGACCTGTGAAGAATTTTAGACATTGTTGTCACATGTAGAGCGAAATCATTATTTATCAGATATTTCTGCAGCTCCTTTAATGTTGCCGTAGATCTCTTGGCAGCCACCGTTAAAAGTTTTTGTCTTTATATAAATGTTGGAAGGACACCCTGTTCTTGGTGATGTCACTGTGGTGTTCTATTTTCTCTATTTGTTGATAATGGCCTTAACTGTGTTCCATGGTACATCTAATATTTTGGAAGTTTCATTTATACCCTTCTCCTGATCATTAACTTTTTAAGTCTGATACCTTGCATGATTTTAAGCTCTTTGTGGACCATGCCATGAGCAGTTGGATGAAACTAAGAAGATCCTGCAAAAACTGAGCTTTATTTGGGATAATCAGAATAATTTCACTGATGACAGATGTAAATGATAATTATTATTGAACATGAGATTGAATGTGATTGGTTGACACCGCCATATTCCAAATTATAAAAGGGTGTACAAACTTATGAAACCAGATTTCTACTTTTTTTCATGTTTTCTCAAAAATTTTTATATGTTGTAATCTCTCAATGAAGGTGAAAAAAGTTCTGAAATGATTTATCTTGATTTATATTTAAATCACAAAAAAAACTTGATATTTTAACAGGAAAAGACTTTTTAAATATCCATTATAGATAGATAGATAGATAGATAGATAGATAGATAGATAGATAGATAGATAGATAGATAGATAGATAGAGAAGTTAAGGGTGTAGGGAAAATATAAACAATGCATATTTGATGATTGTGAGTTATTAGTAGCATATCACTGTCTATGTTTCCACAAACACAGTATGTGTCTATAAATAAGCAGTTTGAGTACAATCCTTGAGTAATAGTGTGTATCTTGCAAGACTGAACTGAATGTTCTCTTCTCTGATTTGGTTTTGGTCTTGTATCTTTTTCATTATTGTTCTGACTTTTTATATGTAAGAGACATATCTTCACTGACTTAAAACCTTATTGCCACCTAAGCAGTGTGTTTATCTGAAACAATGGATGCAGTTTGTTTCTTGCTTTATGTGATATGGTGTGGTGATTATGGTACAGATATATGCTCTTGATATTTCGTAATGTATCATTTTAATAGCTAAACATATGAATAGTTATGAAATGGGAAGCATGTTTGATTTATATTTAGAGCTTAAATGGTTGAGAGTGGTCTCTGAGACCCAGTGTGAAGATAGAAATTTGGTAGACGCCACTGGATTGTGCCAGGAACTGTGAATAGAGGGAACATGGTGTTCCCCAGCACACACTCATGAGTGTACACACACACACACACACACACACACGCACACACACGCACACACACACACACACACACACACACACACACACACACACACACACGCCTCCTCTTACCAGAGACACACACATACCCACGCATGGAGCTGACAGAGTGCCTCAGGATAAACATATATACAGATTGAAAAAAATCAGACAGGAGACAAAGACACTGGGTTTCTCATTATTACATAAACAAATGCAAATGCTTAATTGTATATCTGATCAGATAGTGAAGCCCCCCCTCTCCCCCCCCTCTGTGTAGGTGTGTGTGGTGTGTATGTATTTGTCATTAAAAAACTAGAGTTGAATGAATGATCTGTAAATAAGTCTGGGGAAAATTTTACTAATAAAAAACTAATAATGACAATCACTACTAGTGATATATAAAAATTATTAATCCATTTTAAAAACCTGAAGCTGATGTGGATTTACCAGATGCTATAGATCTTAATGTTTTGAACCCATTTTCATGAATTAATTCAGTCACATTTAGGTTGAACTAAAGATTTGGCTGTTCCATTGCATTTATTAGTCTTTTAAAATAGAAAGCCATACAGAAAGCTGCAAAGTGTTATGAAGAGAGGGCATGCCACAATGATAAAATAAGATGTAGTTCTAGCTTTTCTCTACATAGTTTGCAGACTTAACCAAGTTTAAAAATAAAATGTTTCAGACTGTGTAAGCAAGAAACTCTCCAGTTGGTCTAAGCTTTTTGAGGATTACACATTTTGCTAAACCCCAGCATACGACAGGATATGGAAACAAAACTTTGTGTAATAGGTACAGTTGTATACACACACTGAATGATGCCAAATAAAACTTTACTCAGCATCGTACCAATGTAGTCAGGCCTGCTACCAAAAGATCCAAGAATAAGAAGGAGAGAAAGAAGTGAACAGTGTGACATTTAGACATTGTTAAATTTTATTATGTAATGTCCACATCTTTTTCACAGAGTTTATTTGAGTTGTATAAATTGTGCTATAAATATTAATAGAAGTTAAAAAAATCTCCCAAATACCATGCTATATATCTTTCTATTGTACATTTATTTTGTGTGTTTTTACACAATAATCTATTATATAATCACACCAATTAACTACATAGTTAAAATGAGCTATTAGACTACCATTATTATACTGATATTAAATAGCAGTTAACTGCTATTAAATAATAGTTAAAAATATTACTTCATATGGGATCATTTTATTTTGTATTTAAAGGTTTGTATTTGTATTTGTTTTTCAAGGTTATGTCTTGAGGAGATGGCGAAATTTGAGGATGTGTGCCCAACTGCACAGTCTCCTATTGCCCTCTTTTCCTCACAGGGTTTAGACATCACGCCAAACAAAGACCGGGGAGTGTGCAAGGCTAGTAAAACTATTATTGCTTTAGCACTATTTCTGTCCATCTCAGTGAATATTTGTTAACCGACATAATATTTTCATTGTGTCTGTATGATGATTTGTGCACAATGACAATTTACCTAGATTGTTGCAGATATAAGTAGCGATAAACATCTACCGCAACCAAGTCTGTGGTTTGATGATTTATATACTGTAAGCCTTGATATAATTAACATACATGCATTTAATGTACATTGTGAACATTGTGATTATGATGTGTTTGTGGTAGAAAGCACAATTATATAACCATTAATTGTTTTTCATCCCAATATTGGAAAAAAACATTACAAAAACCCTGAACCCTCCAAAACCAATCAGTAAAAAATGGATGAAAACTGATTAAACATGTTGAAATACCTCTTTAGTCAAAATGAACACAATGACATATTTTTCAACAACAGATTTGACAGTGCTGAATCAAGAGATGATGTTGATGATTATGATCTCTTTAACAGATTGTGAAGCGACATGGTACAGAGGGAGAGAAGCCTATGATTGGGGACAAGGTGCATGTTCACTACACTGGAAAACTGCTTAATGGGAAAAAGTTTGACTCCAGTTATGACCATAAGGAACCTTTTGTCTTCAATGTAGGCAAAGGTATTGCAATTACATTAATTTCTGTTAAACCCATTAGCTAATAATGTAGCTATGATATTGTTTTTGTGTTTTTGTCTGTTTTTTTTTGGAAATGGTGACAAGGATTTAAAAATACCAGACATACAATTTACTATTTATATACCTTTTGATTATGCGTAAACCATAAAGTGTAACCACAAAATATAAAATTCTGGTTAGACACAAGCCTGTAACTGATGTCAGTAACAGATGTCACGTAGTAGAGACATTTTAATTTATTGTACATCTGTGTCAAGTTGACTATTTAAAGGCAGGGTCTCCGATTTTTGAGAAATGCTTCAGAAAACTGAGTCGGGCCGAATAATAAACAAAAATCAAAACAAAAATCAAAACAAACGTGTAGCCAATGAGCAGAAATGGGCGGGGCTTGTCAATATACGGCAGGGATAGTGTTCAGTGCGCATGCGTGACATTAGCAGAAAGCGGTTTTAGCATTGACATGGAGGATAAAAACAAAGAAAGAAAGCGAAGAAAGGCTTACGATAAGGCAAGAAGTTGGACCCGTGTTAATATAGGATCAGCTTTCCAGCTCTGGAGAGAACTGAAAGAGCAGGAGTTGGCCACATATTCACAGATTGGAGTTTCCCGAGTCAATAACTCCTGAGCTAAACGCTGTTACTACACAAATAACACCTCTTTTCTATCGTAGCAATGTAGAGAGGCAGCTACAACCGTGTTTTGTGTAGTAACAGCGTTTAGCTCAGGAGTTATTCACTCGGGAAATCCAACCTTACTTAAGACGCCGAGGTGCTTTTTCCCTTCTCGATAGGTGAGTAACGTTGGTTTTGCTTTGTTTCACAGAACTAATATATGCTGTCCTTTGCATGATGATGCTTGTGTGTCATTTTTGCTTGTTTGTTTATCTGCAATCGTATTGTTCTTCCCTTCAGCTATGATAAAGACACATTTCTTTCCATTATTTGCCTGGGTCACGTATGTGTGGGCGGAGCTATCAATACAGGGGTGTGACCCGTTTGGGTTAGGGGTGTGTTTGTTTTGGTAATTTCAAATGACATTGGCTTTCAAAAATCGGAGACCCTGCCTTTAAATACTTATCTCTGTTCATCTGTTTATGAACTAGCCATCTCAATGTCATGACATGTTTCTCCTTAAGACCCATGAGAATTGGATGTTTTCTAGGCCTTACATTTATTTCTTCTTTGTACTTTTGTAGTTTATATTCTTACACCCACAGTGGTATTAAGGCAGAGTTGAAATTCCTGTTACCTCATAACCCTTAGTCATATAAGTCTATTACTATTATACCATAAGCAGTTCCTGACATATTAAATGATGCTGATGGCACACCATATTCTACCTCTTTCTGTTGCACCTCCCTGGACTGCATTTATGTTGAAGTGCAAGTTTGTTTTAAAAGTTTTCAATTATTATTTTTTTATAATGGCATTAGTGCTTCAGATATTACTTGATGTTCATGGTTTCCTTTATTGCTGTCTTGAAGGTCAGGTGATCAAAGCATGGGATATTGGTGTGTGCTCCATGCAGAAAGGAGAAGTGTGTCTGCTGATGTGTAAGCCAGAATATGCCTATGGCTCTGTTGGCAGCCCCCCAAAGATACCTCCAAATTCTACACTATTGTTTGAGGTGGGCAGTTTGTACAAATAGACTTTACATTTCATTCATGCTTATTTGTCTGGCTAGATAGGTTTGTTTGAGGTTTATTACATATGTCATGCTTATTAGAAAAAATGTACAGTATATTATCAGTAACTTTCTGTGACCCTCCACTCCAACCTGGTTGCTTATCAGGTAGAGCTGTTGAGCTTTAGAGGTGAGGATCTTTCAGAGGATGGTGGAATCATAAGGAGAATAAAAGTCAAAGGTGAAGGCTACAACAATCCCAATGATGGAGCCACAGTTCATGGTATGCATTTAATTGGAATTTTTTTAATTAGAATTTTTTTAGATAAATAAGGTACAAAATCGTTTAAGGTAGTTAAAATTCATTTATGTAAATAAATTTAAGAAAAAGCTGTTGTTTTTTATGTTCTACAGTGCATTTAGAAGGAAGATGTTGTGGCCGTTTGTTCGATTCACGGGATGCCACATTTGTGGTGGGAGAATCTGAGGACATAGGCATTCCTCTGGGAGTCGATCGGGCCATGGAAAAGATGCAGAAAGGGGAATGCTGTCTATTATACTTAAAACCCAAGTAGGTTCTAAAGTGGTTGATGGACCAAGAATTTAAATTTAATATTTTTATTTAAAAATGTCACTTTCTACAAAGATAAGTATTGTATTTTACAGATATGGATATGGTAAAGAGGGAAAACCAGAATTGGATATTGGACCAAATACAGAGCTTTTGTATGAAGTGACGCTCAAAGATTTTCAAAAGGTGAACAAAAGGACCCCTATTTAGATACTGATATTAAGTTCATATCAAAAGCAATGTCTGTAACATTAAGTTAAAGTAAACCCAACAGAATTTTAGCTATACTTAATTCGTGGTAGATTGCATATACAGACCAATGGCAGTGTTCTATGGCAATCAAAGAGAAAACACTCCATCTAGTGTTCATAAAACAGTTTTGTGTTCATAGAAAATGGTTTCTAAAACTGAATTTTTTTTTTCAGGCCAAAGAATCCTGGGAAATGGCCTTGAGTGAGAAACTAGAACAAGCAGTTTTAGTTAAACAGAAAGGAACCCAGTACTTCAAGGTGAGCAGTCCTTTTAATTATTGTTAAAACCTTTTTTTACTGTAAGTGTGGCAGCCTCATTAATGCATGTGTGCAGAGCATTGGCTGGCTCACCTGGTCTGATTGAGAACTACTGTAGCACAAATTGCTGTAAATGTTTATACTGGCTATGGTAGAAAGTGGTCAGAACAGACAGTGCAGGGCTGCATAACCGCAGACTGGTCAGTGTGCCGATGCTAACCCCTGCCCACTCCCAAAAGTGTCCATTCCGCATGTGAGCATCAGAACTGGACCATGGAGCAATGGAAGCATGTGGCTTAGTCTGATGAATCATGTTTTCTCTTATGTAATCAATGCCATGTAGGTCACTCACTTGTGGAAGAGATGTTACCAAGATGGATTATGGGAATAAGGCATAAAATCAGTGTGATCCTTGGGATCCCAATTCCCCAGATCTTAAACCAGTCGAGCATCTGTGGGATTTGCTGGACAAAGGCCAATCCATGATGGCCCCAAATTTAAATGCAATATTAGGACCTATACAATATTAGGCAGGTGGTTTTATGTTATGGCTGATGGATTTATATATCATGGCAGCATTCATTTCAATTATTGGTTTCCATACATTTGTTGTTCTAATATTTTAGTGCTTTTATAGTTACCACTTATTTACATGAATTTGAACATACTGCACATAATGCAAGGCTAATAGAAACTGACAAAATGTGTTACTTCACAGAGAAAGTATATTTGTTGATACGGAAGCAGTCTCTACTGCCTGTGTTTTGTAATCATCAACAAGATGTTTTGGACAAACACACATCAGTGATTGTTTACTTATAACAGCATGTCCTCTTGTGTTTCATCCCTTAATTAATCTGTTTGTGCTACAGTATTGTTCTGTTCAATCATGTGACAATACTTAAAAATGTACCACGATGTAAGCATATCATACATATTACATTGGTAATATCAATATTACCAATAAATGATTAAGTCAAGAATAGTTGATTCACTGTATAAATTATGATAATTTTAGATTTGTAGTAATATAATTAAATATGCATGTCACTGTGGCGTTCGCATATATTGTGATTATGCCTTATGTTTCAGGCTGGGCGATACTACCAGGCTGTCATTCAGTATCAGCGTATTGTGACATGGCTTGAAATGGAGTGTGGAGCTGGAAAGGAGCAACAACAGGCCATTCAGGACCTCCTGCTTGTGGCCAATTTAAACCTAGCTCTGTGTTACCTACGTTTGCGTGAATATTCTCAAGCTGTGGAAAGCTGTAACAAGGTATAGCAGTTGATAGCCTTCTATAGATAACTCAGCATCAGAGTAGCTGCTCAATGAAGACTTAACCATTACAGTCTGTGAATTGCTTTTGCTAGGTGGTAGAGCTAGACCATGCGAATGAGAAGGCACTGTATCGGCGTGGAGAGGCTCGCCTGTTGAGGAATGAATTCAGTCTGGCCCTTGTGGACTTCCGGCAAGTTCTGCATGTCAATCCCAGCAACCGTGCAGCCCGTTGCCAGATTGCGGTCTGCCAACGCAAGATACGTGAACACAATGAGCGTGATAAAAAGATCTATGCAAACATGTTCCAGAGGTTTGCTGAACATGATGCCAAGGTACATAAACTTTCATGATATTTATTTCTCTATAACGTGTCATAGACAGCTGTTAAATTGGAGAGTTAAGTTTAGTTATTTTGCTGTGACCTTGCTGCATTGTAAGCACTGTAAAAAATCTAAGTCAATCCGAGATATCTTTACATTATCTTTTACATTATTATATTTTCTGAAAATTCATGAGGTTTTATGTTCTTGCCACCACAGGTAAACCGATTAAAAAGGACTAAAGAAGATTGTGGAGTACTTAATCAAAACTGCAAGCCTGTGAAGAGGCCACGAAGGAGTCAGGATGGCCCCTAATGGGTCCATAGCCCACCTCACGTGTGGGCGGAGCTGACCTTATATGTTTGTGCTGAATACTCATGGACAGGCCCTTTTTACGCATCATGGCATGACCGCTATCTCTCAGCACCCAAAAGACAAAGGCTCACACAAGACTAGGTATAAGAGCATGGGTCACTGAAGAGGCTATAAACGTGCATTAAATGGCATTCCAACAGACAAAATACACACATGACCACTGGTATTCAACATCTAACCTCCATCACAAACAGTGGGAGCTAAAAGTCTAAGATCACACTGAATTGTGGGAAATTGTTTGAACTAATTTTTGTTCTTATTTAAAGGTAAGTAAATTTGTGATATTGAACATGTCAACTGCTTTGTACAAAGGTTCAGATATCCCTTATTCTTATTCCCTTGTATTGAAGCATGTTTTCATAGGGAACTGGGGGATATGATCTAGCTTGAGTGCACACTATCATTAAAGCAAGATATTGACATAGAAAATACCAAGAAACAATGAATTTCCTGTACTGTACATATTTAAAAGCTTTTATTTTTCATTCAAGCCACTGTCAGCAATATAATTTGAAATGGAAAGAGTGCAAAATAGAAGAAGTTGCTCTCAGACTTTTGGACCCCACTGTATATCTGAGCCTTGCAAGGCATTTGTATACTGTAAAGATGTGATGATAAGAATAAAAGTTGGTACTGTATATCATGATTTCAATAATTTGTTTTGTTTTAGTGGCTTGGGATGATTTCAATATTAGTCTTGAGATATACATTGTGGGGAGGTTTATCAGCATGTGTGAGTTTAGACAAATAACTACATTTGATAGATGGACTCCAAAATTCTGTATTGCCATCATATTTTTCCTAATCTGTTGACACAAAATGCATCCTTCCCTATGGGAACATGGACTAATGATTATACGGCTAACTGGAAGACCGTAACTTTTTTTGCACACTCCCTGTTGAAAGAATAAAATGTCTGAAAGTCTCCATGCTTGCAATATCTATGTCTGGCATCTCCTGGTGTGAGCTGACAATCAGCATCTTGGCATTTACTTTACAAATAATATTTTAAGAGGGGAAGTTCCTATAAATGTGCAGGCTAATTATAATACTGAGACACTTCCAGGGACATACATATCCACCCACCTACATGCATATCTTGGGGTGGGAGTAAACCACACAGATAGGAACCCCTGTCTCAGAATCAAACAAGGGTTCCTGGAGGTGTAAAGTAACAATGCTATCTATGGCACCACTACGCAATCTTCAAAAGTAAACAAACAGATTACACTTTAGTCAGTAGAGGGCAGTGCATCAATATGAATTATTATTGAACAAGAGACTTCTAATGGACTCTGTATATTGTATACATCAAGAGTGCTTTTTTGTCCATTATAGCACTGCTGAAAAGACAACATTAAAACTGCTTTCTGGCTGAAAATTATAATTCTATAAATGTTTACATGAAACGATATACTGCCTACTGCAAACCTTATCCAACAAGATAATCATATCTAATCGACTCAAGACAAGTCAAAGTTAAAGCTTTTGGAGAATAAAGTACCTTTAATTACATTAGTGTTACCAAAGACAAAACTATATGAAAGACAGCGTAAGGCACTGATGATGTCAGATTAATACAATATAAAACTCTATAATTAACTGGACAATAACAATAAAGACAATAATAACATTAACTACCATTACCCAAAATCTACACATTTTTAAACATTTGACACTGATATCTGATATTTTAACAATCATGTATTTCACAACTTACAACAAATACCTTTTTAAAAATTGTTAATTATGTAAATGAAAAAAAATCATTACAGTTCCAAACAACAAATAATTATTTTCAAAAAAGTTATTGTTACTTTCATTGACAGGTCAGAGCAGTTTTGGTGGCACAAGGGGGATCTACACAATATTCCACAAGATCTGAATACATAATCACTTAAATATACATACATACATACATATGTGTATGTGTGTTTGTGTACGTGTGTGCGCATGTGGGTATACACACAAATCGTAAACAACCTGCCTAAAACTCTGTAGGTCCCACAACCATTCTGACCCATCAAGGCATGAAGTCTGCTAGAGAATTGAGAAAAAGTCAGAAGGAAAACTAATGACAAAAACATTTTTTTTTACTTTTTGAGGAGTTTATATATATCCAGTTTTTAGCACCACTCAACTACAAAGAATGATTTTTCTCATTAATTAAAAAACAAAACAAAGCAGTGCTTATAGTGTTATAATAAAATCAACACACAAAAGCAGTTCACTTGTCAATGTCCAACACCAAACAATACTGCTGTGTAAAATTAGATTCAGAGGTTATCATCTGCATTGTATTGTTTAAAGTGCGAGCCATTTTTAAGTTTCACAGTGTTTCTAAAATCATATCCAGCCTCTGAATGTTCAAAAATAATCTGATAATCTGACTTTCACAGTATGGATACCTTAAAGTTTACATCACATAATTACAAATTGTACCGACGCTTTACAAGTTCTGATTAAGCAACATTTGAAAGTATTACATTGCTATTCAACTCGGTCCAGGGTGTATCCTGCCTTGATGCCCGATGACACCTGAGATAGGCACAGGCTCCCCGTGACCCGAGAAGTTCGGATAAGCGGTAGAAAATGAATGAATGAATGAATGAATGATATTGCTATTCAGATAAAATGTGTAAAACTGGCCACACAGTTCTCAGATCATAAAAGTTATTGATGGGCATTTACATAATATTAGGTAAACAATCAACGTTTTTATATAAGACACCAATGAGAAATGAGAAATGAGAAAACCAATAAGGTACAATAATGAGGTAAAACCAAGTTGAATTTAAAAAGTTATGCGAGAGAAAACATTCTCCAAAAAGATTAGCAAGCACCAAAAAGGCCAAATATAGCTAGAATTCTTTTGTGAAATCCCTGCATAATCTGCCTGGAATGGTTGATTTATTACTGTAGATGTTTTGCTTTTGTGGATTCTGATTATACAGATTCTCTAAACAAAGCAGATTGGAAAATCAACAAGAACCAAATATACTAGAATAGGCACTTTGAATCTCAATAATATTGCTATAATATTAATAGTATTGCTATATTACTAATCTTAAATTAATGAGCATTTAGCAAAACCTTTTTTAACTAAAGTACCATCTAATGTAATTATATATTAACAAGTTGTCTTACTTGTTACGTACTTACTATGTACTTCACATGGTACTTCCTTTTTGACTTGGAATGCAGTTCTACTCATTCAACAAGGCTGCCAGTCCATTGCAAGGCTCTCTGCATACTCATGTTCATATACTCAATCACACGCACCCTTTCATAAATTGTTGGATGTTCCTTAACCTGGTCATATATATACACACACTGTGCAACTGAATTTTTATGTGCATACATACAGAATATATATTATGTATGCATATAAAAAAATGCAGTTGCACAGTACAACCTTTTCACTCTTTTTATGACACTTTTGAACTTGTAAACAATTAATTAATGAATAAAATGGCTTTGAATTTTTGCCAAAGGAATGACTAAAGTAATAATTTTATAATGACCAAAGCAAAAAAAACCAAAAAAAACCAAAAAAAAAACCTAAACTGTCAAAACATTTTTAGGCACTTTTCCAATACGATTAGTTGAGAATGTAAACCATTGTGCGTATACAATGGTGTTCTTCTGATACATTCGTCTTACGACATGCACATGCACGTCTACCCACCCATTTACAAATAGTGATTTGTCTACAAGTTACATTCCAAGTGTGCGCATATATACACCAACTACACAGCATTTCCAGTTGAGGAGATGCTAAAGGCCATTATAAAAGTGCATTTTTAAAATATATATTAATGACTTAACTATTGCACTTTGTGCTCCACGGAGGCGCTTGCCTTTACCATAGTGCAAGAAGTTCTCCATAGCTTTCAGTTGTGTAGAGTTTACCTAAGGTCACTTGCTGGGGTACAGAGAGCACGTAGTCTCTAAAAAGGGTCAAAAATTACAATAGGTTACAACATTTCAATAGAACCAGGCAGGTTATTGTATACCTAGAAGTTATTATTATTTGAGTGTCTAACCCAATATATTGAAATATATAGTTGAAAATAGAGGTTAAATAAATTATTTCTCAGACCATTAGATAAAACAACTGTGTTAGAGAAACCCTTGTACAACATTTGGATAGATCAAGAACACCCCTCAGGAGACCATCACCAATAATGGTCAAAACATAAACTTAATAGCTGTACTCATGTTTGACACACTTGAATAGAAGAAAGCTTTGGCTGAAAAACGAAGAGGGCTTCGGGCCTTGGCCCCAAACTGCAGAAAATCTGTATTAAATTTGAAACAATTCCTAGCTCCTCTTTATATTGCAGAGTTTGCTTGATTAAGTGTTAATTTCTGTGATCACTAAATCTTGGCAGTATTAATGGTTTAACGAGTGAGCAAATTTATGCATCTAGGACATTATACAGGTTTTCCCAAATAATGTTTCTGGTTATTTTTCAATTAATATTTATATACCGTAATCTCATCATTGAGAGTGGAAAAACGTCCTGACATGATAGATCTTGGCTTCATTTCATCACAAAATCATACCAATTTCAGCATAAGTGTGTAGGATTTTTACATCCATTATATATTATTCTATTACATTGGTAAGTTATGCAGCAATCTGTCTGGTACATACCTGTCTTAGTGTGCCACTGGAAGTGAGCAGCACATAGATCATCCAAAGAGGAACCAGTAGAGTTGAAGAGAGTGTGAACCACCAACCAATAGCATAGCCCCACCAGGGGTACTCGGTAACATTGTTAAACTTCAGAGGAGTGAATTTGATCAGAGAGAAGACAAATGTAGCCTAAAGACAAAAATATGCAAGTAAAAAAAAAATTGTAGTAAAAAAATGGTTCTTCAAGAGTTCATTAAACTATTAAGGAATCCAAAAACGTTTGTGCTAATGAGGGTGGTTGAGCGGCAGAGGGTGGAGCAAGGAAAAGTAAGTGTTAAGGATCTACACCTGTGCAGGATTATTATGTTGGCTTTGTAGAAGCCAACATTCTGTTTTCCTATTTAAGCTTAGACAAAAATATATCAAGAGTAACTCCTCCTAGGGCTTTCGAGCCACATGCACTAAATTCGGATATGTGGTAAACCCTGGTTTGACGTTTGTTGCTATTACTTTTCTAAGTGATCCGAGTACCGGTACTTCTACACTATCTACACTAAACTCGGCCAGCTCCTTTAGGGTGATACTCTGTACAAAGTTTTAAATTGGTGTACCGTCTGGCCTTTTGGTTGTGCCGCAGCCCCGCCCCCAATATATGCAAAATCAAAAAACTTTTTACATCATGGACATGTGACATATTAAAACACTCAGAACAACGAGGGGAACTTCCTCATGGGCATTCTGATGAGGTCACATGCTCGTCTCCACTTACCTCCAAATGTTTTGGCACCCTAGCTTTCTGTCTACTTGCTTCCAAAAGGAACACTGACCCTTATGTCCACTCGCCTCCAAAAAGCAATGGCCTTTGCGAATATTTGTATCGTCAAAGCCAACATCAAAGTTTGTTGTGACGAACTTTACAAATCTAGTTCTAATGTATGATTTGTCTTTTAGTGAGTCAAAAACAAAGTAGGGAAAGACCAAACTTTCTTATAGGGATACTTTGTTGAAGTGATCTAATTTGAAAGGTTTAAGGGCAACCAAAAAATCTAAAGACTGCATATATAACATCATAAATTTGTACAGTTAACAGGTAATATATTAAATAATAATAATAAAAAAAAAACAGCTGCAAGTTATTCTGTAAAACTATCAGTACATTTTGTGTACTAGAGGAAATGAGAGATGAAAATCTCAGAGATTAAGGTGTTTGACTACTGAACGGAAAGTTGTGAATATGTATAGATTCACTAACAGGTCCTGTAACTTTTAGAAGATTGTAATCACTTTCATATCACCTGTAATATAAAATTAATTAGAAAAATTTAGAATGCAAATGTAGTTACAGAGAGACTTACAGCACAGAACAGAGGGGTGAGGTACCTCCAACAATACTTTATTAAGACCAGTGGCTTATAGCCAATCATGTCCTCAATATTATCATAAAGACGATCAGCACCTAGAAGAAACGTACAGAAAGTTGAAAATTATTTTTCAAGTTCACCAAAACTATGGCAAGTCATAAACAGATTATATACACTCCACCATTTGGTAGGACCTGGTGACCTGGTTCTCAGTGTGTCTTTGGATCCCCAGTGGTCTGGTATGTATATGCTTATATGGAGTCCAAAACTGTACTGCATTTTTTTTTTATATCCCCAGATATGATTACTAATCAGATCAGCAAGTATTATGGTTATTATTTAGTTTTCATAATATGACATATGGTCATATGACATAATGACAAATATACAGGGACTGGAAAGTTAAGGGATAAAAAACTACAATAAAATAATATGCAGATGACATGAGGACACATATTTGCCTTTTTTTGTAAGATCAAACTTGCGCTGTGCATAATATCCTTGGCCTCAATCAGGCCTACACATCCTACAAAATCTTTTTTTGCATATGGTATATAGCAAAAATTGCTGTTAGTCTAGTGACTGAAAAAAAAATCTAACCAACTGTAAACATAATTCTGAAATGTGAGGATAAAAATATTAGATAAAAAGTGTTGATAAAATAATCTTTGTACAGGAAGTTATGACCTAGTCTGTATAGTGTAATATATTTTTAGATAAATGATAAAGAATTTAAATTGAATAATGTACTTATAAGACAAATATAAGTACATTTGTCCCTTCTCCTTGTTAGTTAAATGGTTTGGTGATTTTACACTTGGCAGTTTGTAGATTTAAAGCACACTCATTGGTGACAAAGGTGTTTAACCGTGCATATTTGCAGTCTCCAAGAGAGTACCTTTTTAGTAATCATGTTGATTCAGTTTAGGACCACTGTATGCATAGATAAAAATCAACTGAAACAAATGCCTCTGGCAAGACAGTCTGGTATTACAAACCTTGGAATTTGTGAATACCTGGAAAACAGTACATGCCTATATATGCAAATGCTATTGACAAGGAATGCTTTCAACTGTTTGTTATTCACGGCTTCAAGCTTTCTTTTTCTTATTAAGTTGACAGCTGGAATGCTGTTTGACAACCAGGTCAGGTTCTGGGTGCAGTGTGATTTAATTTGTGTGGCTTTAAGGTAATTATCATCATCTCTAGGCAGAGGAGCAGCTTCAGGAACTGCTCCACAGACAGACTGAGGAGTTAGTTTCGCCCATGTTCCATACGGCTTTTTAATTCCACTCGGGGTGGTGTGGGGATGAGACAGACGGCTGACAATGGCGACACACAACGCACCTTAGCACTCAGATTTGCAGACTTTTTCATTTAAATCTATTACTTTTATATTATTTAGAATTTATTATATGCCTTATTGCCCAAGTTTGTGGATACTGCTGGAGGTGGAGTACTTACCATACACCCACCCTATACACACCGACTGCAGAATGGCAAATAACAGAAGTGTCATCCCACTGCAGCAATAGTAATCAAAGAGCTGAAAAATATACAAGCCACCCTGGAGGATGAAATTGGGAGTGAGAATGTGTAAAAGAAATTACATAAAATTATATCATTTATTTAAAAATACTTTTGACTATTCGTTATTTTACTATTTGCATTGATTGTTAAAATACAATACTGGTGGTTTTATAATGAGTCTACAAATCTCTAAATGCCTTTGAATAATAAAGACTTATTTCAGGATGACTTCTCAGCTAAGGGCAAGAATGCATAATCACCTCTGTTACCATAACAAGGCCACACAGGAAACACCCCACACAAATGATGAGCAGGAAACCTTTGCGGCGATGACCAAAGAGGAAGAATGAGGGGTACATGTCAGTTACAGCAGTCATCAGTGCCTCCAAACACACAAACTGTAAAGAGGAGTGTTGACAGAACAAAAGTGCTTTGGTAAATTAACACTCAAATTAACTAATTAATTAAGAGTTTAAAACTTGGTAAGATTTATATACGGCTGCCTTAAATTGATTTTGCACTTACCTCACTGTCCAGACCTAGCAGAATAATCATAAGAAAGAAACAAATGGCCCATAGTTGTGGAACCGGCATCATCGCCACTGCCCTGGGGTAAGCAATGAAGGCCAAACCTGGACCTGGGAAAGCAAATAAATTTTAGGGTTTTTGAGGGTAGCCCTGGATATGTTTACCACTTGGAACATAGCAGATCGGTTAGATATTCAGTCACCTGACTCTGCCACTTTTGAGATGTCTGTCTGCTGCTCATAAGCCATGAAGCCCAGCACAGAGAAGATGGCAAAACCAGCCACAAAACTGGTCCCACTGTTCAACAGGCACAGATAAATACAGTCCCTGCAAAGACACACATTTTTCATATTTTATGTGTATATACTAGTTGCTTATATATAAATGTCTGTATGAACTGGTATATATAATTAGTTTACTAACTTGTAGCAGTTATTATTGTACTTGTTGTAGCTGCCCAGTGCAGTGAGGCACCCAATGCAGAGTGCGTAGGAGTAAAATATCTGTGTTCCGGCATCCATCCACACCTACATACCATGAAAGAAAGAAAGAGCCTTCAGTACTCACTGACCATTTGACAAAGCAACAGCTGCAAACTCTTTAGTAATTCAGTGAATTCCTAATTATTAAGGGTTAATTTTATGTACATTTGGAGACTATAACCTTCTTATTGATATAATTTACAAAACAGAAAACACATTTAAATATTATTTAAAAAAAAAGATTATTATTTTTAATACATTAAAGATTACATTAATAAGATTATTACATTTAATACATTTCTTTCCATCCACCATATTTTATATCAGCGTCTCCTCATACCTGTGGGTCTGTGAGGCGTGTAGTATCTGGTTTGAGGTAAAAAATAATGCCATTAACAGCCCCAGGCAACGTGACTCCACGCACCAACAGCACTGCCAATATTACATAAGGAAAGGTAGCAGTGAAATAGACCACCTGAGAAGTAAGAGATAACGCTTAGTAAAACTAAGTATGCCACAACTTTAAAACAGATACTATACCCATAATTAATTTTCTGAATATGTTTAAAGAAGGTCCTACCTTTCCTGTAGACTTCACTCCCTTCCAGACACAGAAGTAGCAGATGATCCAAGCCAAGAGGAGATACAGTGCCAGCTCCCACCTTACACTGCCCAGCTCATACACACTGCTTGTGAGATTTAGCACTCTCCTCCTGAAAAACACAAACCATATTTGGTCGATTACCCTCTGACACATGTAATAATACAATAGATCTATTTTAACTGCAATTTAAAAACACTCACTCCCAGAACTCTTTAACAGGTGAAGTTGCATTCTCTGGTATACTCAAGTTTACATACTCCATTTTTTCAAATTCAATGCACGTTTCTGTTGAGGAGAGAAGACACAGCTAAACATTCCCCTAATACAGCACATGAACCACAGTCTAAAAATTATAGAATGACATTTAAGGGGGCACTATAATTTACTTTATATTTGATATTACTGTATAACAATTTACTTATATGAAAGAGAACTTTTGTACCAATAGATCCATTTAACTGTTAAATAAAGGGGGGTCCAGTATTTCACAAACATAATTTAAATATAATTGATTCCAGTAGACCTTGTTGAGGGTCCAGTAGACCTTGTTTATATGCATAACCTAGGGTGGGATGTAATTTCTAGCACTGTATCGTACCTTAATATGTATTCTAATGTATGACATGAGCACAGAAAATGAAAAAAATAAATAAATTATTATATTATGACCTCAGTAATTTCAGTCACTTGTCCTGCAACCCAACAGCAGATACGATGCTTTTTATCAGGCTATCATGGCTGGCAGGCAAATAGTATCAGGAAAATATACATTGTTAAATAGACAAATTTGCAGTAATCATGGCCATTAACCCTTCCACGTCCTGTTTAACTTCACAACTTAAAATGCCAAATCTCTATACAATCCACTGTTTGAGTTTTTAATTTATTAGTTGTTTATGTTAATAATATTAATACCAGTATTCCAGGTATTGCTGCAGCTAGCCCATGGTAACTCTGCACTAAAGGAAGAAAAAAGATAGAAGAATGCCCAGGCCAAAATGATGATATAGTAGATGCTGGAGTACAACACGACCACCTGAGATCCATAGCCCAATCCTACAAAAGGAAATAAAAAAAGTAGCATTATTTTACATTGTTTCCACCACACCACTTAAGTCATCAGAAAATGTTTTCTTCATTGCAGGGGTCTAAATTACACATTTTTTACTATTAAACATTTTACTATTAATTTGTTTCAATGCTATGCACAATTTGCCCTCCAATAACCTGTTAATCTGTTAAGGGAAGGACCACAACCAACCATCTGTATTTCAGAAATGAAATTATCAGTGACACTGACATGTGAGACTATCAGGCATAGCAGTGTTGCTGGGTTTATTAAACACTGCATTTTCACTGTGAGAAATGCACTGTGTGTTTTAATCAAGCTCTGGCCTTTTAATAACTAGTGGCTGATTACACTGAGCTGATTACCAAACCCCTAGCTTGTTGCTGTGCTCCATGCACTTGTTCCACTGCCACACCCAGTAAAATTCCAGTGGCACGGCAGTGTTAGCCTAATAACCAAATAACATCTGCACAGTGGTGGTTATATTGGGGGCATAATTTCCAATTAATAGATTTGAGGAGTCATGTTACATTGTATACAAAAATAGCCTAGAGTTGGTATTTGTAGATTCACATGTTGCAATTCTACAATTCAGTCTTATCCACAATTTGGCTGCATGCTATCACTCTGACAAAATCAGAGCTACACCTGCTTATTTTAAAAAAGGTTGTAGATAGGTTTCCCTGATATAAATTTTAAGGTAGGTTACCAGAATGTTCAAGTTAAATACAGTAATAAACAAACTTAACAACAACATAAAATAATTCAATTTTTAATTTGATGACTTAATAGTATACACAATGGGTACTCACATACTTCCTCTTAAAGCATTAAAATACACATTTAAAATTGTATTTTCTATCCACTAAAATCACAAATGTCCTTCTTACACGACTGTCCTTGACCACTGCAGATGCCTTAGTAGGGACAACAACAAACTTTGTTTTTACAAAAAAAAAAGTTACGACAAACTTTGTTGTAAATATTTGTTTTACATCTACATATTTACTTATTTTTTGGGACCTTGAAGTAAGTACCCATTAATTCAAAGGAAAAAAATATATAAAAAGTACATTTTAGACCAAAGTTCTTTTTTAAATGCATAAAGGCTCACCTTCAAACAGGGGGCAGATTTTTCTCCAGCAGGTAATGCAACCTTGACTAGTGTATTGACCCAATGATATCTCCATGAGGAACAGTGGAATGCCACAGGCAAACAGGAAGACCAAATATGGTATTAAAAATGCTCCTGAAGAACAAAGTCACAATTTCAGGTAAGACAAGTTTATATATATAATGCACATCTCACAAAAAAAGGCATTTTCTTATAAATTTGTTTAGCTCAAAAGCAGCTCCTGTATGATGGAAGGAAGCTGGCCGGTGAGTGAGATCATCAATGGGTCCAGCTTTGGATACTAGTTGACTGGTCCCTAGTGATTATTCAAGTCGATTTGAGAGTTTGTTTAAAGAATTAGGTCTAAGTGAATTGCATGAATAGCCTATCAAATCAGCCAAAGCAAAACAAAAAAGGAAACAATGTGGATTTTGCTTCAGCTGGAGAATTCACCAACTGAAACATTCACCAACATTGCAAAGCAAAGGAGGGGAGTGAAATTTTACATTTTTTAAATGTATAACTAAAAATCCCTCTTTCACTTTAATACTATCTCACTAATGATAACATTCTTCCTTTTCTTCTTATTATTAATATTATTAGCGGTAGTAATGTGCTGTTTTTTTTTTATGTGTGCCACTTGATATTGGAATGTGGCATGTTACATAGATGAGTTTTGCACTCATGGTCTAAGATTATTCTGTGATTTATGATGTCAAATGCAGCACTGAGATCTAGTAGCACCAGCACTGGTGTCTTGCCAAAGATGGAACACAGACATCATATAGTTATTGCATATATAGTTATTGTATATATACTTATCCTTTTACCAAGACTGAATCTTGTATTGGTATAAAAGCCAGACTGTATATTTCGACATGGATCATGTGCAACAAATATTTTAAACTGAGCCTTTTCCAAGTGATAACCACATAAGTTCAGTATTTCGGTTGTTAATCACTTACCTCCTCCATTCTTGTAGCACAGGTATGGGAACCTCCACACATTTCCTAGACCGATAATTTGGCCAGCAACAGCTAGGATAAATTCAACTTTATTTGACCATTGGCCTCTCTCTTGAGTTTTGCCTTTTGTATGAACTCTTCCTGATTCAGGACAAGCCAATTTCATCTGCATCTCGGGATCATAATTCATCGCCATATCACTGAAAGAAGGTAAACATGTTAGATATCTCCATTGTTATGACTACACAAGCATGTATATATAAAAACTCTCTAGTGTCCCTCTGTACAGTTTTGAATAAGAAAGCATTCATCAGACTTTTCTTGATTTGTGTTAGCTCAATGACACTACATGCAAGTACATAGAGTACAAGCATTTTTTGTCAAAAAAAAAAAATTATATATATGTACACACACACACACACATATATACACACACACGTATATATATGTGTGTGTGTGTGTGTATATACACACACACATATATATATATATATATATATATATATATATATATATATATATATATATATATATATATATATATATATATATATATATATATATATATATGTGTGTGTATGTATGTATGACACACATTGTCTTCCAACCAAATTGCACCATTTTAACAGTGTGTGGCTAAAATAGAACAGCCAGTATACTAGACTCAGCACAGCATTACGACCTTTGCTTATATATTGTGTTACATATATGGCTTCATTTTGTGCCTCAGCACCCACTGCAATTTGTTAATAATTCATTCATGGTCAAACTGTATATTATATCTAAACAGATTTCTGTTATAAAAAGACTGTGTACTCACAGATTTAATTTTAAACAAAACCTTGGCAATGTGTAATCTCTGTTAGGCCTTACACGTTCCACTGATACAAATGTCCACTGTTCTAGATAATTTCCTTGGCTTATAGCAACACAATATTTAACTATTATTTAAAGTGTTTAAAATTTACAATGTAGGAAAATTACTACCGGCATCCTTCTAACCAGCAGAGACATGAGAAATCTATTAAACATGATCTGCCTTAACTATTTCACCTACAGGTAGGTGGTAAAATGAACTTCCCATCAATGTCAGAACACAGAAGTTGCTGGCTTTCTTCAAATTACAGGTAAAGATCTTTAATGAAATACCCTGCAAAAGACTTTTAGACTGATGGTATTAGTACTGTGTGACCGTGTGAACCAGTATTGATTTATTGATTGTGAATTCAAAGAACTTTTGTACATCTCTCTGGATAAGCACGTCTGCAAAATGCCATAAATGTTAATGTACACTTTGAACAGTGTTTACAGAGAGCAAATAATTATATAGAGGGAAGATTAACACTCTTCAGTCTTGATAGTAGTTCTCTATGAAGATTATTGAAACTCTGCAGAACTGTGCAGTGTCTTTATGCATGCCTAACGTACCGTGAGAAATGGTGGGACTAGTTGAGCAGTGTGACAAAATCTGAGGGCACTAGATGCAGTGCTGGGAATGATAAGAGCTATGCGAATTCTAAGCAGAAAAAGGGGCATCTAAGGATGGAAAGGAGAATATGAGCTGGCAAAAGATGACCACTTAGCAGTGATATGAGAATCTATTAGGACGAGTTTAGAGGGAGAAGAGAAGAGGACCAAGAACTGAGCCTTGTGGGACACGAGTGGAGAGTCTACACTGAAAAGAAACCAATGTGATGCTAAGAGATGTGAAGTGGGGTACCAGTCATGTCTGTAACTGGAGAAAGACAAATGAAAACCAGATCCACACATTTCCTGCTTTATGCATGGGAGGGAAGCCACTGAATGTCAAGCAGATGAAATTTGTTAAAATCAGTAGGCAAGAGGATTGGAGTTGTTGAAAGTGATTTTGAAAGGACTGTCAGATCGGTGCCGTCAGTTAGGAAAAGACTGAAAAGTGTGTCCATGTGGGGAGCTCAAACTACTCTTGATTAATGACCTGAGAGAACTAATTAGCATAAAATAAAAGTCCAAGCAATACTACATTACAACGATTTAAATGACATGGCTGTAGATCTAACTGAGTCAAGCAAAAAAGTCATACATTTAACATGCACAAAAAAATTTAATACCTATGTATATACCTAAATTAACAGCAAAAAAATAAAAATAAACACAGCAGCTGATTATTTGTATTCTCTGAAAATTTTCATTTATCAGAAAAATGGTGATAGAAAAAGGAAATCAAGTCTGTGCCTGTGCATATCAAAATCAACACCAAAGCTTCCACTGAAAAAAAAATTAGACAATTTAATAATATAACTCATAAGCACTGCTGAGAGCTGTAAGTATTTTTAGTCACATTTGATTGCTTTTCACTCTGGCATGGTATTACAACATTCAAAGCTATGCTCTCTATTTCTGTGTGTAATGATCATCACTACTGCACTTCTGGTAAGACATGTTTTAGAGGTCCTAACAGGTTTATCATGTTAACAAACAGTCAATCTTATGTAACAAACAAATCAAAGCAGTAAGTGCTGTTCTAAAAAGTGATCCACAAACTAAGGAACAATTGCTTTAGTTAGACGATACATGTCAGAGTAACATTGTGAGCGGTCTGCACCTATGCAATCCCAAAAGTAGCAAGATACTTAACACTGGGTTTTCAAACTTTTCCATCACAGCACTGACTTTTTCTTTGTGCTACACTGGCTCTTCAATGAGACTGATTCTGATAGGTTTGCTTTGCCCAGAACTCTTCCCTGGTTCACCTGCTGTTCTTATATATATATATATATATATATATATATATATATATATATATATATATATATATATATATAGAGAGAGAGAGAGAGAGAGAGAGAGAGAGAGAGAGAGAAAGAGAGAGATAGAGAGAGAGAGAGACAGCAACAACAACAATAATAATAATAATAACAATACAACTCAGCTTGTCACACCATAGAGTAACCTAAAGACTTACACGTAGGAGATCAGTTATAAAGCACCAACACCCTAAATTACTTATTGACGGTTCCTTCCTCCCTCTTTATTAAATGTGCTCCTAACACTAGTGGGGCATCAACCCACAGGAACAATGTGATAGAAACTGTTAAGGATAACGGGTGATTATGGGTGCTTTGAGTGACTACAAAGAGGAAACAAGCTTATTGGCGATGATAACTGCGTTATAGAAGGTTAAATAATAATCATCATGTGACGCTTTTACGTTATCACTTGTCATGCTATCATCATGTTGTTACGCTTATATTCACACAGCAACTAAACCAGCTGGCAGGGCGTTTAAAGCGACACTATGACAATTTCAGAGCTTACTTTGGTATCTAATGTGATACATTGCATCGCGTTGCGAGGACGCGCAATTGTTGGAACTCCATCTACGTTCAGTGTTAACTTCACAGAAAGATATTTTTTCCCCATCAAACGATCACTCTAAACGCACATAAGTGACTCTTAACAAACGGTAATTTTGATCATGTGTAATCTTATGAGTTTAGGATTGACAGAGGCACTACAAACCCCAGGAAGTAACAATGAGTCACTGTACCTTCCCCGTGCCCTTTAGCCTAGATATTATGAGCACAGGGACACAATACAATAGGCTACAATCCACTTCCTTAAGTGACGCGGTGCGAAAGCAAATGTCCTCTAAACACAGGTTTTATACTTACAGTTGCCCTAACGGGGTAAGGAAGGAGAGAAAACGAAAGAGCAAATGCTACCTGATGGAGGCAGTCGTTCAGAAGTTTAGGAAGCCAGTGTTGCTCAAGATTGGATGTGCATAAAGAAATTGCAAGAACAGGCAATTTTATCCGGTATATTCGCGTTATCCGCCTGTGTCTCTGTTCTGCTCTGTACTCGAACTACAGTGGAAAAACACGTGCGTCTATTTGAAGATGTATTTGCGCTTGGATGAGGCGGGGCTTATTTAGCCATTGAGTTTAGGCTCAGTTTATCAAGCTATTAAAAGATATTAAACAGTTACAGTTTAACTGTTACACAATTATGGTCATATATCAAAAGGAGAGTACAACTGTGTCACAAAGCTACCCTTTGGCCAGATACCGATGTAAATGATAGGAATTAGGGTACGCCAAGTGGCAACCTGTGACTGTGGGACGCCAAAAGAGTCAAACAGAACCTTAGGTTTTATGGTTCATTTACTGACATAACCAATTGTACATTGGGATGTGGTAGCCTAGTGTTGGTTAAGGTGTTGGGCTACCAATCGGAAGGTTGGTAAGCTGCCACTGCTGGGGCCCCTGAGCAAGGCCCTTAACCCTCAGTTATTGGATAAGGGCATCTGCTAAATGCTGTAAATGTACATTGCCCATACCATACCTGCTGAAAAACTGGCTGCTCTGACCAGCTGGCATAAAATTATTTTTTTTTTTTTGAAAAATGTAATTAGTTTTAACCAACCAGTAATTAACCAAATTATGTAATTAACCAAAAAATAATTAACCAAAAACAAATTAAACAAATTATTATCACTGCATCACTACCAGACACCAGATCCACTAAATTCACATACCACATGAACCGCTCTACTGAGGACACCATTGCTTATCTTCTCCACACAATGATGAGCCACCTTGACTGCACAAAAGGGAATTATGCAAAAATGCTGTTTGTGGATGACAGGTCACTGTCTAACACCATAATTCCCTCCACGCTCACCTCTAAGTTGGAGGTCCTGGAACTCAGCCGTACGGGTGGGCAAACACATCTTATCCACCCTCACCCTCAGCACTGGAGCTTCCCAGGCTTGTGTTCTGAGCGCCCTGCTGTACTCACTGTACACATATGACTGTGTGGCTACTTTCCACAAAACCACTATCATCAAGTTTGCTGACGACACTGTTGTGGTGGGCCTGATCTCCAACAATGATGAGACGGCCTACCTACAGGAGACTAAAAACCTGGAGGACCAGGGCCAGGAAGATTGTAAAGGATTTCAGCCTTCCCAACAATGGACTCTTTTTTGTTGCATTCAGGGAAACGCCTCCGCTCCTTGAAAGCAAACACAGAGAGAATGAGGAGAAGCTTCTTCCCGCAGGCCATTCGAAGTTTAAATGAGGAAACACCCAGGATCTAGTGCTGGACCTCTTCCTCCATCTACACTGCTTTTCTGCACACATTTTTTTGCACTGACACTTTAACTCTGGACTGTCATTTTAACTCTGGACTTGCACAGCACAGTGCCACTTTATACACTCTATACACACCATACTGCACATAGACAATTTAAGGACAATCATTAAAAACCATACACATTTGTGTATATTTATGTATATGTGTATAAATTTTTTTCCACATATATTTTCATATTTTATATAGTTTTTATATAGTTTATAGTTTTTGTTTATCTATTTTTTTTTTTTTTTTTTTTTTTTTTACACCCCTAATTGCATTCCTTTTATGCTTAAAGACCGGACAGGTGCAAAAAGCATTTCATTGCATGTCGTACCCTGTATGTATGTGTATGTGACAAATAAATTTAAATTTGAATTTGAAAATAATAATAAAAATTGTTTAAAGATATATATTCCTTTTAGATACCTGCTCTATCTTCCCTTTTCTATATGTGTGTACATGTGACATTCGCAACATCTTAGCAATTTGCACAATTTTTGTGGTATTCCACAATCAAAGGCAACATGTAGAACCAAAACAGGCTGTCTTTCAGGGTATGAAAGCAAAATACCTGGAGGTAACCCATAAGCACATTTACATTCGTGGCTTTTGGCAAACAGTCTTTTTTTAGAGTGACTTACAAAATGAATTTGTCAATACTGCTTCATCACTAGATTATGGACTAGAAGTAAAAAGTGCTAGTTTAAACACACAGAGAATATACAAACTCCACACACAGGGTGGAAGCAAGAATCACACTATACAAGCAAGCAATTCCTTTTCTATTGTAGATACAAATTGCTTAATCTCATGTTAAATATCCTGCATTATCCAGTTTACTCGTTCTTTCCAGCTTTAGTGAAAAACCTAAAGGCAGTAAACTTAAAAAAAAGCTCTTCTGCATTTAGGTAAACAATATTTAAAAGATGCATTAGGCAAAAAACTGAGATACTTTTGCAGCAAAGTAATGTAATTAGTGCATATTTCAATTAACATTTTGCCTCTTATTTGCATCAACCAAGCTAGCATAACAAGCAAGATTCCCATACATAGATGAGGAGAAAAGCAATATGATACATTTTTCAAATATTTATACATGAAATATCTCCACAACAAATGGTAAGACGGAGCCTAGTCCCTTACATTTATCCCTTAATAAAAAATGTTTAAAGATATATATTCCTTTTAGATACCTGCTCTATCTTCCCTTTTCTATATGTGTGTACATGCATGTGACATTCGCAGCATCTTAGCAAGTTGCACAATTTTTGTGGTATTCCACAATCAAAGGCAACATGTAGAACCAAAACAGGCTGTCTTTCAAGCAGGGTATGAAAGCAAAATACCTGGAGGTAACCCATAAGCACATTTACATTCGTGGCTTTTGGCAAACAGTCTTTTTTTAGAGTGACTTACAAAATGAATTTGTCAATACTGCTTCATCACTAGATTATGGACTAGAAGTAAAAAGTGCTAGTTTAAACACACAGAGAATATACAAACTCCACACACAGGGTGGAAGCAAGAATCACACTATACAAGCAAGCAATTCCTTTTCTATTGTAGATACAAATTGTTTAATCTCATGTTAAATATCCTGCATTATCCAGTTTACTCGTTCTTTCCAGCTTTAGTGAAAAACCTAAAGGCAGTAAACTTAAAAAAAAGCTCTTCTGCATTTAGGTAAACAATATTTAAAAGATGCATTAGGCAAAAAACTGAGATACTTTTGCAGCAAAGTAATGTAATTAGTGCATATTTCAATTAACATTTTGCCTCTTATTTGCATCAACCAAGCTAGCATAACAAGCAAGATTCCCGTACATAAATGAGGAGAAAAGCAATATGATACATTTTGCAAATATTTATACATGAAATATCCCCACAACAAATGGTAAGATGGAGCCTAGTCCCTTGCATTTTTTTTTTTTTTTTTACAAATCAATAGATCACATCTTATCTTGGATATTTGATTAGATTGCAAGATAACATATGTGCAAATGACCAATCTAGCTAACTTAGTGAGTTGTTGATTTGATTTCTTAGAAATGAGAGAGGACTATCCTAGCTTATATTTAACCAAAAACATATTTCAACCTAGCAGCAGGGTTATTTTTGGGTGAAAATTCTTCAGTTTATCTTAAATTAAATGATCTATAATATTTTATGACATTTTTTTTATTTTTTAACGTTGAATGTGTGTTAAATCACTTACTGGGATGTGATGCATCATGATTTTGTTAAGAAGAGTTATGGGCGGACTCAAGTCTGACTTAACTGAAAAAGAAAAGAACTAAAGAATTAAGCTGAACTACCATAAGTCTGAACAATAGCTTGCTGTTATTATTTTGTTCCTCAAAGGCATCATTATACAACTTTATGCCCAATGAAAAATATATTTGTATACAAATTGTCTCTTATTTTTACAGCTATTTGTTACAGTGCAATACTATTCCTAAAATTACAGCTCATTCATGTGGACTTGAAGATGCTGCACATACAGTAGCTTAAGTCTTGTTATATAACAAAGAAAACAGTGTTTATGTATTATTAGAATAATCATGTTTAATTTTCATGGTGGAGGCTATTGTTATAAGACATTTGTTTAACATTTCTGAAAGGAGTCTCCAGTGTCAGTGTTCTGTACAAATACATTACTGTACATGTACACAGTTACACCCACATCAGCCTCACTGGAAAGTACATGCTCCTCTGTCTTGACTTATTGAGACTTATGTATGTTCCTTAACATTAAATGAAACTACAGTAACTGTCATGGATGGCTTGACTGTTCTTTGTCTGAACACTAGGTGGACATTCTGACAGGCTTTGTTTTGGCCTGCGCCATGTGCTTTTGTTTGTGTTCACTTGTGTTAGCCCCGCCCTATCCTTAACCCCTTTCCACCTCTTCACACTACTTCCTTGTGTTTCAATGATTGTCCTTGTGTTAGTATTTTTTCTTAATAAACCCCCTTTTTTATGTTATCTCTGCATTTGTGTCTTATTCCACCCACCTTTTTTGAACTACAAAAGAAAAAAAATTATATATTAAAGAGAAAAACAATTAGAATAGTTTGGATAAAAAAAGAAAAACGTATAATAACCTGTTTGCTTAAGTGTGCACACTGCTAAACTAATACTTAATTGAATACCTAATCTAATACTTAATACAGTTTTAGATTTAATCCCGAGTCAATCAGTTTGAACATGTTGATTTAGCAATATTTTGCCATTCTTCCTTAAATTGGCTGGGCATCTTCTGTGCTGCCATCGTAAGGTCACACTACAGATTTTCAATTGAATTTAAATCTGGAACTTGGCTGGGCCATTCCAAAACCTTGTTTTGTTGAAGCTGTTCATTTTTTCATTTGGAGGTGTGCTTCGGGTCATCGTGCTGAAAGGTGACATTCTTCTTCATTTTACGCGTTTTAGAAGATGTGCCAAAACTGACTGGAGTTTGGAGATGTTCATTATTCTCTTTATACTAAGTATAGCCCCAGTTCCAGTTTAAGGAAATCAGCCCAAACTATGACCCTGCCTCCTCTATACAGTATTTCACCATGGAGATAGTGTTTTTTTTTTTGGCAATGTTGTCTATTAAGCCCAAAGATTTCATCAGACCATAACACATCACTCCACATGGTTTTGGGAGTTTGCTTGTATTTGTTGTAAACTTTAGTCAGGTTTGGATGTTTTTTAGTAAAACATGATTTCGACTTGCCTTCATCCCCATAGCCCAGACATATGAAGAATTAAGGAGATTGTTGTCACATGTAAGGAGAAACTTGCCATAAATTACTGCAATTCTTTTAAAATTGCCTTAGGCCTTTCTGCATCCTCCCTGACCAGTTTTCAACTGTTCATCAGTTGTCCTGTTCTTTATACTGTCATTGTTGTGCCGTATTTTCTCCAATGTATTTTTGTCTTTACAGTTTTCTATGATATATTCAATGTCTTTAAAAAAAATTTTTGTAACTCTTTCCTAACTAATATAAGAAAATATGTCAGAAAAATCCTATAAGAATATATTGTTAATTGATGGCAAGTATATAATAATTAGTATTGAACAATTATATAGCTTGAATGTGGATGATTGATTCTCAGCACTGCCATATTCCCAATTATAAAAAGGGCGTGGTTATTTAACATTTTTCCCCCCTTAAATGATTCATATTGTTCCTCACTTTAAAAATATATAGGTTGAAATTTCAAAATAAAGGTGGAAAAGGGTCTGACATGTTTTATCTTGATTATTTTTTTTTATTTTTTTTACACGGCAAGCAAACTGCCATTTTAACAGGGGGGTATAAACTTTTTAGATATATTATATAAATAAACACCACATCCTTTTCGAAAGTAATGTTATACACACAGGGCAGTGGCAGCTCAAGTGGTTAGGGCTCTGCATAGTTGATCGAAAGATCAAGGTTCATGCCCGAAACCACCAAGCTGCCACTGTTGGGCCCTTGGGTTTTCCACCTGGCTCTGCTCCAGGTGTGCCGTATTATCTGACCCTAAGCACTCTTCTAAAAAGCACAGATTCTAAAAAAACAGATATGTGAAAAGAATTACACTGTGCTGTAATGCTAATAATTAAATCTGCTTCAGTGTAAAAACAGCCGAAAAACCTTGAGAAAACCCCTGAAGCATGGGGAGAGCGTGAAAACATCACACATAGGGTGAAGGCAGAAACCACACTCCCAATTTTGGAAGTGTAAGGTAAATATGCTTACCACTAAGTCATGCCACTGTGGTTTTACTTGTTCCTGAATTGCAATCTGTACTTGTTTCTTTCTACCAGTTTTATAAATGTTAGAATAAAATGTTTTTTGATAAATAAAAGCATACAATTGAAGAAGGGTGTGTTTTATTTTTCCCTTGACTGTTTTTATTTATAAAGCCACTTCCCCATATAGCCCATGCAAGCCCACAGACTATACAGAGAGCAGTACTGTATATGCTGGGGCCAATTTTTTGACCTGAAAAAAATTATACATTCACTCACTCATTATACATTCACTTTATATATATATTTTTAAATTGTTCAGCAATTCTTGTTGCTGCCTAGCCCTGGAAAAAGAGTTTTGTCCAGCCAATACCTCATCCCCTCGAGAACCATTTTCACAACAAGCAATTGTCAATTGCCAACATAACAATTTCTCTCAAAGTTTCAAAGTTTCTTGATGTAGAAGGATAGTGTCAGGGAGCACCCAGCTTCTTCTCCTGTGCACGCCCCGCCTGCGCGGAGCGCATCACCAGCGTACTGATTACCACATCTGATTATCGGTTCGGGACCTCATTTCCGCGCTCCAAGCCACTTTCCCTTCCTCCGCAGCTCAACAAAACCCACCCGCTTCCACTGGCAGCCCCATGGCACTAACCCTAACCCTAGGTTGCCTTTTCCGGAGAAGCCTCCGAATACCGCGGTTTCCAGCTCCAGGTGAATCTCTATATTGAGATGCAACCACAGCGATTCCCCACCGAACGATCCAAGGTAGTGTTCTTCATTTCCCTCCTCTCCGGGAGAGCACTGGCTTGGGCACAATCACTGTGGGACGCGGCTAGCCCGGCTACGCAGTCTTACGCTGGGTTCACTGCTCACTTCCTGGAGGTGTTTTGCGCCACCTCCGGCGTCCTCACCGCGGCCGACCAGCTGCTCAGCTTACGTCAAGGGAACGACAGCATTTCAGGTTACAGCCTCCGTTTCCGCACCCTGGCAGCATCTAGTGGCTGGAATGAGTCAGCGCTTCTCAGCATTTATCGGCAGGGATTGAATCCTGAGATCAAGCAGGCCATGGCAGTGCATGAGGACACAGTGGGGCTGGAGAGCTTCATTCAGAAATCCATCGGGCTCTCTCAGCGCCTGGCAGCCTGTCATCCCGCTACCACTCCTACTCAACCAGGCGCGCTGCAAGGCGCAACTGCCGCCCTAGACGCCGAACCTATGCAGCTGGGCTCCCAGAGACTGTCCTGGAGAGAAAGAGACCGCCGCCTGGCTATGGGAAGGTGCCTGTACTGCGGATCGCGGGACACTCCGTCACTCGGTGCCCCACACGCCCCGTTCGTGCTGCGGTGAGTACTGTTGAGCTTCCCACTGACATCTCACCCTTATCCAAGTTCATGGTATCTCTTCTAACCCCCGCTATATCTATCTCTGTACCTGCCCTAGTTGACTCCGGCTCAGCGGGAAACTTCATCTCCCGGGCCTGCCTCGACCGCTTACACCTCCCCCGAGAGAGGAGCTCCCAGGACTTAGAGGTGCACACCATCCAGGGACGACCGCTGGGAAAGGGATGGGTGAAGTACTGCACCCCGATGGTGACACTCCAAGTGGGGCTATTCCATCGGGAGGAGATCAGGTTCCTGGTCCTGGAGTGTTCCACCGTCAGCGTGATCCTGGGGAGACCATGGTTACAAAGGCACGCGCCCAGGTGCTCCTGGGATCCCTGTGACATACTGGAGTGGAGTCCCTACTGTAAGGAGCACTGTCTCTCCCAGCTTCCGGCGCAAGTCCAAAGGGCTATGATCGGCGCCACCCGGCTGGAGGAGGCTACGACTACAACTCAGCCAAACATCCCCGAGGAGTACCGGGACTTCGAGGACGTGTTCAGTGCCCAGGCCGCCACCTGTCTCCCCCCTCATCGACCCTGGGACTGCTGCATTGACCTGCTCCCCAGTGCTAAGCTACCCAAAGGCCGTGGTACCCGCTGTCCACTCCTGAACACAGAGCAATGGAGGAATACGTTCAGCAGGCTCTCCGTCAGGGGTTTATCACGCACTCATCCTCTCCAGCAGCATCCAGCTTCTTCTTCGTGGGAAAGAAGGATGGAGGTCTTCGCCCCTGTATTGATTACCGGCAGCTAAACTCCCAAATCGCTCCTCTTCCGTACCCCCTCCCACTCGTGCCCGCTGCTCTGGAGGACCTGCGGGATGCAAGGGTTTTCACCAAGCTCGATCTGCGGAGCGCATACAACCTAATCCGCATAAGGAAGGGAGACGAGTGGAAGACTGCCTTCATCACACCCTCGGGGCACTATGAATACCGGGTCATGCCGTATGGCTTATCCATCGCTCCAGCCGTCTTCCAGGGGTTCATGAACGAGGTACTGCGGCCCTATCTCCAGAGGTTCGTCATGGTCTACATAGACGACATCCTGATCTACTCCCGAAATCGGGAGGAACACTTGAAACATGTGCGTGCCGTCCTGGAGGTACTGCGCTCACACCGGCTCTACCTGAACCTCTCGAAGTGCGAGTTCCACCGCCATACTATCCTCTTCCTGGGCTACATCATCAGTGCAGAGGGGATCCAGATGGACGAAGGAAAAGTAAAGGCAGTGAGACATTGGCCCGTCCCTGAATCGATCAAGGAGCTCCAGGGTTTCCTGGGTTTCGCGAATTTTTATCGCCGGTTCATCCAGGGCTATAGCCGGATCACCGCCCCCCTCACTTCACTCCTCCGGGGTAACGCCCGATCCCTGAGGTGGACCAGGGAGGCTCAGGAGGCTTTCCACGAGCTTCGACAACGCTTCTGTAGCGCTCCTGTTCTGCGTCACCCAGACCCCCGGAGGCCCTTCGTGGTCGAGGTCGACGCGTCTTCTACTGGAGTGGGGGCTACTCTTTCCCAGCGATCGGGAACCCCTGCTCAGCTCCACCCGTGTGCCTTCTTCTCCCACAAGCTCTCCGCAGCTGAACAGAACTATGACATTGGCAACCGCGAGCTTCTGGCCATCAAGCTGGCCATGGACGAATGGAGACACTGGCTGGAGGGAGCCGATCACCCATTCACCGTTGTCACCGATCACAAGAACATCCAGTACCTACGAGAGGCACGGAGGCTTAACCCCCGACAGGCACGCTGGGCCCTCTTTTTCACCAGGTTCCGGTTCCACATCACCTATCGGGCCGGTACACTCAACGGCAAAGCCGATGCCCTATCCCGGATGTACGGGCCGGAGGAACCCAGTGACCCGCAACCCGTCCTTCCTCCCACGCTCATCCTGGGGCCCATCATTTGGGAGATCGACCATGAGATTCGCACGGCATCGCTCCACGAGGCCACGCCTGCGGGATGCCCAGATGGACGTGTCTTCGTCCCGACCTCCTGCCGACGCGATCTCATCAAATCAGTCCTTGAAGGACCGGGCACAGGCCACCTGGGTGGAGATCACATGGTACGTGCAGGAATGCCCCACCTGCGCCATTTCCAAGGTCCCACGCCACCTGCCCGTGGGCAAGCTAATGCCGCTCCCTGTCCCTCAGCGCCCCTGGTCTCACCTAGGACTCGATTTTGTGACTGATTTGCCCCGGTTGGAGGGCCACACCTGCATCCTGGTGGTGGTAGACTGATTTTCTAAGGCCTGCCGCTTCATCCCGATGAAGAGCCTGCCGACCGCCCTCGAGACAGCCGAAGCCCTGTTCCATCACGTTTTCCGGAACTTCGGACTCCCCGAGGAAATCGTCTCAGACCGAGGGCCTCAGTTCACGTCCCGGGTCTGGAGAGGGTTCTTCAAACTCCTGGGGTGTCCGTGAACCTAACCTCGGGATACCACCCGCAGTCTAATGGCCAGGCCGAGCGAAAGATCCAAGAACTGAGCCGTTATTTGAGGACCTACTGCAGCCAGGATCAAGAGGAGTGGTGTCGGTTTCTGCCATGGGCTGAGTATGCCCAGAACTCGCTCCGCCAGGACACTACAGGACTTACCCCTTTCCAGTGTGTGTTGGGGTTCCAATCACCCCTGTTCCCTTGGTTGGACGAGCCAAGCAATGTGCCTGCAGTCGTTTCATGGTTCCGAGAGAGCAGTAGGGTGCGGGAATCTGCACACACCCAGTTGCGTCGAGCCCTCCGCAACACCTGCCGACACGCCGACGCTCGGCGACTGGAATCACCACGCTTCCGTCCCGGGGACCCGGGGACCTGGACCTCCATCTACCAAGGACCTGAAACTGAGATTGCCCTGCCGCAAGTTGAGCCCTCGGTTCATTGGGCCCTTCAAAATCGCCGACCAGGTCAACGACGTGTCCTATCGGCTAGAACTGCCGCCAAGGTACCGCATTCACCCTACCTTCCATGTGTCCTTGCTCAAACCTTGTGCCTCTCCTGTATCTCGCCCCCCAGGTGGCCCCGCGGCGCCCGCACAACCGGAGATCGTGGACCAGCCCGATATCTATGTGGTGAAGGAGGTGCTGGATTCTAGGCGGCGCAGGGGTCACCTCGAGTACCTGGTGGACTGGGAGGGGTACGGGCCAGAGGAGCGGTCATGGGTGGCTCGGCGAGACGTGCTGGATCCGTCGCTGCTGGTGGAGTTCCATGCTTCACATCCACGCTGCCCGGCGCCCCGGTCGAGGGGCCGGCCTCGTCGCCGGGTCAGGGTGTCCGGTGCCACCCCTGGGGGAGGGGGTGGTGTCAGGGAGCACCCAGCTTCTTCTCCTGTGCACGCCCCGCCTGCGCGGAGCGCATCACCAGCGTACTGATTACCACACCTGCTCCTCATTTCACTGGCCTATATAAGCACGACATTTGCTCCATTCCAGCGTCCGTTATTGTTTACTGTTTCTAGTGTGTATACTCTGCGTATTCTTTCATTAAACTCTGTTTTGCTGGTGCCTCGGCTTCCGCCTCCCTCACTTCGCCTAACAGATAGAGTCTAGTGGGCTTCCATGGGATTGTGACAGAATGGCCTTAAATGTTTACTCAGGGTCTTGCTGACAGTGGATATGGTCAAAGATAAATGCAGGTTTAAGATAGGTGAACAGCACACTGGCTGTGACCCTCAATGGTTATGTGATAAACATAACCAACGGTTAGAAATTACAGAAATTCAGATTCCACTCCAAGATACACATCGGAGAGAGCTCATTCCTAAAAAGGCTTATGTATCATAAGGTAATATGTTTAGAACTCTAAATGAATAAACTTGATTAAATCGTTAGTATGGGAGCGGCAGCAGGACATCAAGGATCGCCACTAAAAAAGGGTCTATGTGACCGCGAATACCATTTAAAGTGACCATTTGGGTGATAACTGTAACAATACCAAGCCAAGGTTTACGTGACCATGATTAACATTTAAAGACATCCGGCTAGACAACAAGGTGTATCCCAGCCATCAGTTCTTACGCTCAATACACATTCAAAGCGGAACCTCATTTAAACTACAAAGAGGGAAAACAGTATAAAATACTTAAGCATGCTTTGTCCTGGGTTCCTGGGACTCAGATGAACCAAAGGTCCTTCATGTATTTTGTCACTGTTGGAATAAACTTCTTGTTCTTCTTTAATATCTTCACCCTTATCGTCTGATTTTCAGACATTTTTTATTTCTTACAGCATGTTGAAAGTGAAGCAATGAAAAGTTGTGGATCTTACTGGCTCAAGGCTAGTCCAATTTATCTTGGAATGATATGTAAATAAAATAAGACTCTAGTATATTGCCAATACACTGCTACATATATAGTACATATTGTACTTATGATATTCATTCATTCATTTTCTACCGCTTATCCGAACTACCTCAGGTCACGGGTATTTATGATATTAATCAAAGCAAATAATTTAATAAAAAGAGAAGCAAAAGTACAGTAGTAGTAAAGTAGGATATTTTATTATTCTTCTACAGTCCTATTTTGAACTCTCAAAATATGTAGCATATGTTCCTGAGTGCCAGTACCAGCGGGTTGATTGATAATTAAAAGGATTTGGATTTGTCAGCCTGCTTTCAATAAGGTCTATATCTGCACTTGCAACTACTTCTGCTGCCCAACATTATGCAACCATATAATACAT
This sequence comes from Tachysurus fulvidraco, assembly GCF_022655615.1. Classification (NCBI taxonomy): domain Eukaryota; kingdom Metazoa; phylum Chordata; class Actinopteri; order Siluriformes; family Bagridae; genus Tachysurus; species Tachysurus fulvidraco. Next base: position 15,752,899 of record NC_062522.1, read on the forward strand.
AACATAATATATATTATGTTATAAGTCAGTTATAAGTCACTCTGGATAAGTCACTCTGGATAAGGGTGTCTGCTAAATGCCGTAAATGTAAATGTAAATATATTGCGTAATTTCTTCAATAATATTCCAATTTAATAATAATATTAATATTCCCCTTTGTGCTATTTTGTGTAGATTTCTGGCATGAGGTCTTAATTAAGTCCATTAATAATGGTAAAGTTCAATATAAATATAGGAAAGGCACTCTACTGTAGGTCATAAGTTATTTGGATTTACCCAAAATTGACATATCATTGAAATAGGACACAACTGAGCAGCTCACAGGCACACACCATGGCAGTGTGCTGGTAGTTGAAATCATGACCATCTGGTCTATAGGAGAAGTCACTTCTTTCCTCATGTAACATGCAATATAAAATTCAGTTCTCAAAATCTGTATGTCTTTATCAGTTAGAATGCTCTGATCAATTAAGATGCTCTGAATGGCCTAAAATATATGGGAAAATTAGACAACACAAATATGCATGTTGCTGTGACATAATCAGCTGATGTGAAAATCTGCCACAATAATGTTTTTATTATAGTTGCTAATATAATTGGGTGGTTTTCAGAGGTGGGAGTAAGTCACAAGTAAAAGTCAAGTTGAGTCTGTTTTTAATATTTGTCAAGCAAGTCTCTGTCACGGCTGAAGCACCTGCCTCGTCCCCCGACCGCCACCAGAGGGAACATGAGTACTAGTTGTTTCCGGACTGCATCTCCCATAATCCCCGCACCGGGGCTAATTACACCACCACCTGCTGCCAATTACCCGTTTCCTATAAAACATGAACTTGAACTTGACTCCAGTGCGAAGTCTCAATTTGCCTCTGCTATAGGTCTGAGCGTTTATTTCCTGTGTCTTCCTGGTTTCTGACTTTGTACTGTTTTACTCTGATTTACGTTTTTCTGCCGCCTGCCCTGACCTTCTGCCTGTGTTACTGATTCTGATCTCTGCCTCATCTGCGTTGGTGTGTTTGCCGACTCTGTCCTAAGCCTGTTGTACCACGAGTATCATAATAAAGGGTGCAAATGGATCCTACGTCTCACGACGCATCATTACAGAAGACTTTGCCGCAAAGTGATCCAGCCGCTGCCTCGCAGTTCAAAACAGAGCTCTTCACCAAGCTCTTCACCAAGCTCAGCAAACCGGCCACCACCCCCAGCAGTGGCTCGTCTCACATCGCACATGGGTGAACTTGTAACAGCCCTGCAAGATTTGTGCAGATCCTGTGCAGCCTCCGCTAGCCCTTCCCGGAGAAATTCGATGGGGATTCGGCAAAATGCAAAGGTTTCCTGATGCAGTGTTCACTATTTGTGACACAACAATCCTCTTTCTACCCCACAGAAGCCAGCCGCATAGCATTCGTTTGCACCCTGCTCACCGGAAGGGCTCTAGAGTGGGCTACCTCGGTATGGAGGGAGGACGGCACCGCGTTCCCCTCCTTCCATCACTTCATCGCCCAGTTTTGCAGCGTATTTGAACATCCCGCAGGAGGAGAGGGCGCAGAGGAGCATCTTCTGAACATTTCCCAGGGAAACCGCAGTGCTGCGGAATATGCGCTAGCATTTCGCACCCTCGCAGCTCAGGCATGCTGGGAGGAGAGTCCCCTCAAGCTCCTCTACTGCAAAGGTCTGAACCACGAGCTGCAAGCCAAACTCGCCTGTCATGATGAGGGGAGAGACCTATCGGAATTCATGGAGCTGTCTATCCGAATCGATATCCTGATCAGAGCCGTTCATCCACACGCATTCTGTCATCCGAGAATGTCGGACCCATGCACCCCGCATACACTCACCTCACCCCTGAGGAGAGAGCACGTCGCATCCATCATCAACTCTGCTTATACTGTGGTAACTCCGGACACCTGCTGTCTTCCTGCCCTTTTAGACCACACAACGAGCGAAGTACGCTGGTGAGCGTGACAACTTTCGCCCCTCAAACTCAGAACTGTGCCCGGCTCGATGTGCGCCTGAAAGTACCGGGTGGAAGCTTTGATCTGGAGGCTCTCATCAATTCCGGTGCCGCTGGAAATTTCATTTCGGAGGAGTTTGTCAGATTGAATGCCATCCCGCTAACTAAGTGTGTCTCACCTGTGGCAGTGGAGGCGATAGACGGTCGACCTCTCGGAGAGGTACGGATAAGATTCGTCACTGAGGAAATCAAATTACAAATGGGTTCCTGTCACAACAAAATTATTAGATCCCATGTCATTACCTCTCCTCATCATTCCCTGATCCTGGGTCTGCCATGGCTGGAGAACCGCGGATTATAACCTGGGATGAAACCTGCGCTCAACATTATCATCCCTAAGAAGCACTTCTTCCGCTGTACTCCGCGGCCGCCACACCTGACACTCCAGTCATTACCAACCTTTCGGCTTAGTATCACAATCTCGCGGAGGCGTTCAGCAAGGTCAAGGCCAACAAGCTACCACCTCACCGCCTAAGGGCAGAATCTTCCCATTGTCACAGCCAGAATCTGAAGCTATGAACAAATATATCGAGGAGGAACTAAAGAAGGGGTTCATTCGGCATTGTCCGGATTTTTCTTCGTAAAAAAGAAGGATGGAGGGCTCGGCCTCTGCATAGATTATCGGGCCCTGAACGAAATCACTGTGAAGTTTCGCTATCCGAGCTATGAGAGCTGTACTAAAGCGCCTGATTCAACATCAGCCCTACGCAAAGGACGAGAAATGTGAATTTCACAAGACCTTCAATTCATTCCTTTGATACGTCATCTCCACCGGAGGGGTCACCATGGATGACTCTAAAGTGGAGGCAGTGTTGAAGTGGCCCCGACCCCAAACCATCAAAGAGCTGCAAGGCTTCCTTGAGTTTGCTAATTTCTTCCACCGCTTCATCCGTGGATTCAACACGGTCGCGGCACCCCTCATTTCTATGACGAAGAAGCACCGTCTCATCTCACGTGGTCACCTGAAGCGGTCCGAGCCTTTCACCTACTGAAGGAGCGCTTTACACAGCTCCCATCCTGCACCACAATGACCCAGCGCGGCTGTTTGTTGTCGAAGTGGACGCCTCCAGTACTGGCATCGGAGCAGTCCTTTCCCAGAGACAAGGTCCGGCTAATAAGATGTTTCCTTGTGCCTACTTTTCCAAGAAATTGTCTCCCGCTGAACGTAATTATGATGTGGGGGATCGTGAGCTACTGGCCATGAAGGCGGCCTTTGAGGAGTGGCGACACTGGCTGGAGGGCGCTCAGCATCCGTTCACGGTTCTCATGGATCATTATGCTCGAATACCTACGCTTGGCCAAGCGAATAAACCCCCGCCAACCACGATGGGCTATGTTTTTCAAGCACTTTAACTTCACCGTAACTTACAGACCAGGATAGAAGAATATCAAAGCCGACACACTTTCCCACCTTGATAATGAACCTGACCAGAACTCTCCGGCAGAGCCCATCATACCCGAGGCTCAGATTGTCGCTCCCATTCAATAGGACATCATGACACAGATCTCTCAGGCTAATGCCCTTTCTCCGCCTCCTGACTACTGTCCCACTACCAAAACCTATGTGCTGGAGAATCTATGCGCGAACCTTCTGCAACTACTACATGCCTCACCCAGCTCCGGCCACTCCGGCATCGTGGCCACAACCCGACTGGCTCAAAACAAATTCTGGTGGCCCTCTCTGTCCGAAGACACCAGTGACTTCGTTACATCAACTCCTGGCCAGATTGTTACAGCCACTACCTATCCCACAGTGCCCCTGGTCTCATATCACCATTGATTTCGTCACCGACCTGCCCAAGTCTGATAATTGCACCGTCATTTTCACCATCGTTGACCGGTTCTCTAAGGCGTGCCGCCTGATATCTCTACCCAAACTTCCTACGGCATTGGAAACAGCAGAGACCCTCTGTAATTATGTATTCCGTTTCTACAGCTTACCCAAAGACATCGTCTTAGACAGAGGACCACAGCTCACCGCCCGCATGTGGGCGGCCTTCTTCAAGCAATTAGATATCAACATCAGTCTTACCTCGGGATATCATCCACAGGCCAACGGCCCGACGTAACGCTTGAACCAGGAACTCACCCGCTTCCTCCGATAATACTGCCAGAACAACGAAGCTGACTGGAGCAGGTACCTCGTGTGGGAGGAGTATGCACAAAATTCGCTCACCAAACCGGCCACCGGCCTCACGCCCTTCCAATGTATCCTCGGGCATCAACCGCCCTTGTTCCCATGGGCCGATGAACCCTCCGATCTACCTGCAGTGGATGATTGGTTCCGTAGGAGCGAGGAGACCTGGACCGAGGCTCACCCCCAGCTACGGAGAGCCATCAGACAGCAGAAACTCCAAGCCGACAGGCACCGTAGAACGCACCCGACTATCGAACTGGACAGTGGGTGTGGCTCTCCACCCGTGACATTTGGCTCTGCCTCCCCTGCAGAAAGCTCAGCCCTAGGTTCGTGGCCTGGAGGAACGCTCATGGGTGAAGGCAAGGGACATTCTGGACCCCTCGCTCACCACCGAGTTTCACCAAGCTCATCCAGATAAACCGGCTCCTCGACCTCGTACGTATCCTTGCTTCGGGAGCTGCTCGTCTGACTCGAGTCAAGTCATATGACTTGACTACCCCATCTCTGGTGGTTTTACACTTTCAGAACTAGGGATTGGACAGTAATGGGTGAGTGATTTCAAAGTAGCGGTTCCATGCCAAAAATAATGCTAAGTAAAGAGATGAGAATGAGGCTTGTGTTTAAATGAAGTTAGTGACTTTATCCTCAGTGGAAGGGACAAAGACAGATGAGGCCAATCATCAAAGATTTCTATGTGATTTCTAAATGATTTTTTTTTCACATTACCATTTTTCACATTGTATTTTTTTTCACATTACAACATTACCAATATATATATTATATAATTATTATTAATATATATATTTATATATATATATATATATATATATATATATATATATATATATATATATATATATTAGGGCTGGGCAGGTTAACGCGTTTTTATCACGTTAACGCGTTAATTAATTAACGCCGACAATTAGTTTATCGCGCATTAACGTACTTTTTTATTTTGAAAGTCCGTTGCTCACTGCGTTTGAATACACATAGATAGACTGTAATAATACAACCGAATACAACACAAACCATGGGTCACAGGAGAGGTGGGATGTTTAACAGTAGGCTACTGGCTGCTTGGGATGAGCGTCATCACACGTCTCAACCAATCAAAGCATTTGTTCAATTCAATTCAATTCAATTCAATTCAAGTTTATTTGTATAGCACTTTATACAATAGACATTGTCTCAAAGCAGCTTTACAGAGCATAAACATAGAGCAGAAGGTAAACATAATTAATGATAAAGGAAATAACAAATAATAAAAGTAAAAGAATTGACAGAATAAAAAATTCTAGATTATTATTAGATAGAAATAGTTCACAATCTGTATGTATTTATCCCCCTATGAGCAAGTCTGAGGTGACTCAGGCAGCAGTGGCAAGGAAAAACTCCCTTAAATTGGTAAAGGAAGAAACCTTGAGAGGAACCGGACTCAAGCGGGACCCATATAACATATAACATCCTCATATGGGTGACACTGGGGGTGTGATTGTAATATACAGTCAGATAAATGTTGTATTGGTGTAAGGATCATGGACTTCAGATCTCCATAGTATCACAGAGTCTAACTGGAGATGTCTCAGGACTCTTAGAGTTGGCCTCAGCTCAGTGGACGTCCAAAGGCTTCGTCCCACAGAGGACGTTGGGAGCTGGTACAATGTCTGGATGCCTCGGGATGGGTACAAAGAGAGAAGCAGTGGAAAGGGATTAACATATCTGCTGTTCATAAAAATGTGCAGGTCTGATGTACTAGTGCATGATACTATAGGATGTGTACGCCTGACTAACGAGATGAGTTTTTAATCTACATTTAAACTGGGAAAGTGTGTCTGAGCCCCGAACACTATCGGGAAGACTATTCCAAAGTTTGGGAGCTAGATAAGAAAACGCTCTACCACCTTTAGTAGACTTAGATATTCTGGGAACTACCAGAAGTCCTGAGTTTTGTGATCTCAGAGAGTGTGAAGGATTGTAACGTGTTAGAATACTAGTTAGATTCATGGGAGCTAAACCATTAAGAGCCTAGAGGCGACACCACCTCCACGACCAGTCAGACGAGGCTCGTTGTGTGCCTAAGAGAGCTACAGCACGAAACAGAAAATATCTAGTGGGGACAGAAAAATGGAAAAAGGTACCGAAATCTTAAATGGACATTTTTATTTTAAACGTCTTCCACACGGTGGAGTTGATAGAACTAAAGCTATCTGTAACCACTGCAAAGCTGAATTGTCTTAGCATCGGAGTACTTCGAGTCTGAAGTATCACTTAAATGCAATGCACACCGTTGATGCCAGCAAATCACCCACCCATACAAACAGTGGAGGAAGGCTTCGGCAAACTACATTGGATGCAGCATGTGGGAGAACTATGGATAAACAAAAGAAAGACAAGCTAACAAATGCCATTGCGAAGTGGGTAGCTACAAACTGCAGGCCGATTAGTATTGTGGAAGATGTCGGTCTGAAGAATGTTATTAGGATCGCAACGAATGACTGCACCTACAGTATGAGCCTCCGCCAAGATGCACCATCGCAAGAAAAATACAAGAATTGTATGAAAAGGAGAGGACTATAAAGGCGACAGCATTACAATGTGCACCAACTGTTGCCCTCACCGGAGACTACTGGACATCACTGGATAACCATAATTCAAATAAAGTCAGCACACTTAGCACAGATAGTGCAAGAAATATGATTGCTGCTGCTGCCTTTTGAACACGTCCCCTGCATCGCGCGCAGTCTCCAGCGTTCGGTCACAGTATCTCTGCACAACAGCACGTTTGACAATGTCCTGGCCAAATGCAGAAAGGTTGTGCCATTTTAAGCACAGTCCAGCGAGTGCTGCAGAATTAGAACAAAAACAAATTGAACTTGGACAAAAGAAGGAGTAGCTTATACAAGACATTCCAACCAGATGGAATTCGACTCTGGACATGATAAAAAGTGTCCACAGAAACGAACAGCCACTGAGGGATGTCCTCTCCACACACAACACGAAGATTGCCATACCAACAACAGCTGAAATGCACAAACTGCAGAGGTTGGAAATGCTACTGGAGAGCTGCAGGTATATTTTAAGTCATATATTTCTTACTGTCTTGTCTGAGTGCATGAAAGAGAGAAATAATGTGTCTGTATGTGTGTGTAAGCATGAGTCAATGTTGTAAAAAGCTTTTTGATTTTGTATATTTGGTTGCGGGCTGCGGGACAACCGAAAAGGCCAGTCGGTCCACCAATTTAAAATTTTGTTCAGAGTATCATCCTAAAGGAGCTGGCCAAGTTTGGTGAAGATAGTTTGAAAGCTTGCCAAGTTATAAACCTCCAAATTTTGTAATGGGAGTCTATGGGAAAAAAGGCCACTTTGAGACCCGGTACCGGAAGTACTGGAATTCGGATCACTTAGAAAAGTAATAGCAACAAACTTCAGACCAGGGTCTACAACATATCCGAATTTGGTGCAAAATTTTTGCCTAAGCTTAAATAGGAAAACAGAATATTGGCTTTCACAAAGCCAACATAATAAAATAAAAATTGTATTTAGACACTCCTTGATTTTTTTTTTTTAGTGAAGTTGAGAGAGTTTAAAATTTTCTAACTTTGTGGTTGGATTATGTGCAAAAGGAGAAACATTCATAAACATATATTAGTTCAGGGAATTGTAATTTTCAGGGAAGCAAAGAGAGACAGAGAAAGGAGGGGAAAGAATGGGGAGGGGTTTCTTGCTTACCAAATTTTACTTGAATTTGTAAAAATAGATAGATATGTGATCCATGTCAGTCGGCAATTTTAACTATTATTGTGTCCTAAAAGGGTCAAATTTGACATCACTTAGCAGCAGTCTTGAATCCAAGGTCCACCAAGATACTCCCAGACCTTAATTGCTCAGCTAAAATGCCAAATGCTGTAAATGTGATAGATGATATTTGACTTTCAAAGAAGGCAGAGGAACTGTCTGTTTATTACTAGACATTGTAGGAAAAGAGTTATATGCAGAATTGTTTTTCTTATTTACCTCCAACAGTATTTCCAGTTTAATTGAATTAATATAACTGATTGAAGAACTGGAAAAATAATACAGTAATGTTTCTTGAAATTGAAAACAATCTTGAGAACAATTGCATATACATATTTATACATATTGCCTAGTAGAAATACTCTTTAAAACCATGGTTGGAGTCTAATTGGCGTGTCAGGTTTACAAGTGGTTAAATTCAGTTTTTGATTCTAAAATATTATTTGTGTTTTGTGATCACTAAAATATAATATTGACATAAATATTGTTTGGCATAGACAACAGTGGCAAAATATATGAAAACTTTTATTGATTTTTTAGTAACATTTATTTAATCTCACAAGACATATTGGTAGAAGCAATTAAGTCAGAAGCAGAATTATTTAAGGTTTGCCCAAAAGAATAAATCATTCACAGCCACCTACGAAAGCTTTTTTATTAGCTGGGGAAAAACAGATTTACTTACATTGACCAGGTATTGAAGTTTATTTACTTCTCAGGGTTTGTATTGATCTTAACCATTATGTTGCATTCAGACCTATAAAGTCAGATTAGAAACACTAATGATGGAATTAATGAGTAGATATAATGGATATAAAATTCTAGACACCTATTGTTTTTGTGATGTAAAAAACTAAACAACAAAAAGACCATCTCAGACCTTTAACCTCCTACGACCTGGTGTCCACATACGTGGACATTACTGCATCTAAAATGCAAGGCCAAACCAAAGCTCGGGTCTTAGGAGATTAATGTTATAAAGTCACAAACAAACTTCTATGCATTTTGTCAGTTTTTAAAAAAGATCTGTAAAACTGTAAGGGGAGCTTCTATGGACAAAGATTCAACTGGTCAACTGGTGCCTGTCTTAAAGGTTGTCTGTGACCCAGAAGATCACTGACATGCCCACCTGCATTCATCTCATATTCTCTCTCAGCAGGAGAGGTTAGATGCTGATTTTCACTGTTGTACTGTTGCAGTCCAAATGGGAGTGGCTGTTTCAAGAGGTGCTAAAGGATCCTTTACAGCTGGGTACAAACCTTCAGTACCCTTGGACCAATTCCATTAGGCCTTTCAGCTTTAACGAGTTTTCTTTACCTGGCTGGTAGTGACAGATAGGTGTATGTGTGGGTGGAGGTGTTAAAGTAAGTCCCCTGAAGTTGGCTGTTCAGTGTGTCAGTAATTTGGGAGGGTAGATGTGTCAGTTCACTGAAGATTGCTGTTGGGTTAGTGGGTTCTGGGCTTGAGGGGTACATTGATTTGATGATGTATGTTTTTCTTTTGATGTTGGTCTGAATCAACTATAGAAATATTCCCTCAAATTGTGTCAAAAGCTTTTTTGAAGTCAACACAGCTTGTGAATATTCTACTTTTGCTTTCTAGCTTTAACTTCTTCTGAACCCCCCTCATCTGTTCCTTGTCCTTCTGCCTGAAAGGATGTTTCTTTTTTGTTCAGTATTTCCTTCAGGTCCTTGGTCATCTACGGTTTCTTATTAGGAAAACAACACAGTATTCTGACTGAAACAATAGTCTTCCTGCAGAAATTGATATAGTCTGTTATGCAGTCAGCCATGTTGTTAATGTCTTCACCCAGCTGGTTCCTACAACAAAATGCTTTGAGGGCCATAGCTTCAATTTAGTTAAAATTATGTGTTTAGTGCTTTAGTAGATATTGAAACAAAGCAGTTTAAGAGGAATATATAAATTCAGGGTATAAACAAATTTCATTCTAGACTTTAATGTACAAAATATTTACAGAATTTATCAAGGTTCTACACTACAGTAGATAGTGCACTGAAGCTATGGGATTGAAAAGGCTACTTGTTATAGAAAAATAATTACATTATACATGCATAATATGCTTCCAGCAGAAAATCTTATTGTAGTCATAACTGTAAGTACGTAAGAAAATCAATTGTTTGTGTGTTAATGTAGTTTAAAAGTAGTAAAAGGCAGAATTTTTCAACATTACCATGGTGTCAGATTGACTCCTTCCCAAACATACAAACATGGCCACTACAGACTACAGTTTCCAGCAAATGTCAGGTAGAATGTTTATGTTTTCATTCTTTTGTTTTTTGAACACTGTTCAATTTTATATGCCAGTGATTACATGTCAGTTGCCTGACCCCTTGCCTGTATGTTTTGGATCGATCTGCCAAACTGTCAGGCTAGGCTGGAGGAAATACTCAATGTGGGGCGAGCTTCCTCAGGCAACCTTAAGTGGCAGGTCTCTAATGGATTTTCAGACCCTCTGCCAACATCATAAGGAGGTGCTGATGGTGATTGCTATTGGAAAAAAGGGCGTAGCTTCTTCAGGACTTGAGTAGGGTCGTGCAAGACCTTCTCCAGACATGTCAGCACCTCTTGACCAGGGCAAGCGTGAAGGGGACTGAGGCCTCCAGTTCATGTGTGGAGAACAGCAATGGCTGGTACCTGTAGGCAGCTTGAAGGGGTGAGCGACCCGTAACAGCTGATGATAGAGAGTTGTTGGCATATTTTACCCACACCAGGTTGGGTGACCAGGACACGGCTTCCTCAACAGTCAGAATGCGGTGTCCCACCTCAAGTTCTTGATTTAGCCGCTCAGTCTCTCCATTGGTCTGTGGATGGAACCCAGAGTACAAGCTGATTGTGACCGTCAGAAGCAGGCAAAACTCTCTCCAAAAGTCAGAAGTAAACTGGGGGCATCAGTCAGAAACGATGTTGCAGGGGAGACCATATATAGTAGGCAAAAAATGTGCTGCAGGGCTGTTTCCTTTGTTGACGGCAGCTTGAGCTATTCAATGAATTGAGCCATTTTATCGAACATGTCAACAACGGAGAGGATGATGGTGTGCCCCGCCAATGGGGGTGGACCAGTAACAAAGTCAATGGAAAGGCTTGCTCCACACCCTTCAACCAGTGCCACCATTCTTCTAGGGCCAACTTGATGGCCAAGAGTTCCTGTTCACCGATAGGGTATGTCTGTTCAGTTGGACTGAGGCTCCATGAAAAGAAGGCACAAGGATGGTTGTCTTTGGCAGATTCCTTAGAAGGCCATCCTTAGAAGGCCCCCTACACTAAGATTAGATGCATCCACTTATGCTGTAAAATGACGGTCTGGGTCAGGGAGGGAACAGATGGGGGCCTTTATAAAGAAGACCTTGAGTCTGTTGAAGGTTTGTTCAACTTTAGGATTCAAACTGATTAATTTTTGTGGGGAGGTGAGAATGAACTTGCAGTAAAAGTTTGTGAACCGAGGGAAATGCTAGAATTGCTTCCTGCAATTGGGGCTTGGCCAGTCCTGCACAGCATTTCCCTCGGTTGTGCTAAAGGTGGTGCTGTGGGTGTGGAATTCACATTTCCAGTGCTAAGGGAAGAATGTATTATTTTTAGAATGGCTTGGTTAGCTACTGGTAATATCTGTTTAATTTGGAAGAAGAAATCAGTGAAAATTAAGTCTGTCACTTGAAGTGGAGTAAAACCGAGTAGTGAAACAGAATTATTATCTATGGCATTATCTATCAAATTGTTTGGTATTAAATTAATGGTCTGAATTTTCTACCTGATGTTATAAATTTTTCCATTGAAATAATTTTTTTCTTGGTTGTGTTTCTGAAGCCAGGGGAATCCGAGCATTGTGGGCGTGAATATTCATCCAGAAATTCTGAATCTATCAGTGATGGTTAACAGAGATATGAACCTTAATAAGCAGTTTGTAGGGAGCTGGTGACCATGGTCTTGCCGATGTCCCTTCCTTCAATGACAGGCCCTGCCATTTGCTTGACATGAAGCCTCCATGTGACCAGCTAGAAGGCATCGTACAAAGCAGGAACATTCTATCCACTATCAGCCACAGCCATCCAAAAGTCCAGATACGTTCAGGTACAGATTGGCAGATCACACCAAATTTTAAGTTCCTAAGAAACAGCTATTTGGACTCAGCTTTGCCCTCTAATAATGAACATGATTTAACCTTTGCAAAAGTAGCAAATGTTTTTATAATGTTTTAATCAACAAATTCTGATAATGTTCTTCACTTCATCCACAGTTTAATTAACAGTACTCAAATGTTCACATAATGACAAATAAATAAATTAATAATTCATTTATAACTGCAAAACTATACTTTGTTTTACTGAGGATTTGTTTTACCTTCTGCTGTGGAGTTGGAAAGGCTTCAATGTTTTAAAGCTTAAGCAAAGGATCAAAATAATTGAAATAATTTACGTTTTTGTAAAAGAATCCTAACGAACAATCAATGCTGTTCACTGTGATAGTCATACCCTGTGTCCACTCAGAACAATCAACTGATATTCCGTAAGGACCTACCCATTCCACCTGAGTTGTATTGTTCCTACTGTACATATAAGGCACATGCCTTATCCAGAGAGTTCTCTTTCATCATCTCGTGTTCGAGATCCACCTATGGGAAGGGCATCCCAGTGTGTCGACTGCGAGGGGGAAAAAGGCAACGCCGCCACGCTCTTGGGGGCCTCCCGCAGCGCGGCTTCCTCTGACTGGGCCGACATGTGTCCTTCCCCGTTTGAGGATTTACTACCGGCCGACGACCGCTTCTCCGAAGGACTGGCAGGTTCCGGGGATGAGGCCGAGGCGGGTCTTATTGAGGGCTCGGATGACGAGGTAGCCATCCCGTCTTCTGCGGCCCCTCAGGCTCCCCCCGCTCCACCTCAATCGGTGCTGTTGGAGCTTTGCGAACGCGCCGCCGCGCGCCTCGACATCGAATGGCCGGCTCTCCTGCACGCTTCGGATCAGGAGAGGGATGTGTATGACAGTAAGCTTCTAGGGCCTCCTGCCGGCCCAAGGAAGCAGCTCCTGCCCGTCCTCCCTGCATGTGCAAAACACATGAGGTATTGCTGGGGAGATCCGCTTGATCTAAAACACGGTCTCGCGGGGCTTGAGGTGAAGGATATGGCGGGTCTGGGCATGGGCGACCCCCCCATGATCGAGCCTTCCATTGCCAGACACCTTAACCCATCCCTGGGCAGGCTGCTCGCCCCACCCAAGCCCGTCCTCCCGGGCAAGATGGATCGTTTCTCCGCATCAATCCATCAGGCATCTTATAAAGCCTCAGCTCTTTCCATTCGAGCTCTCAATGTCTCCTTGCTGTTGTCCGTGTATCAGGCTGAACTCCTGCTTGATTTGGGCCAGCAGCTGGAGAGGAGGTCGCCATCCCCCGATCTCTGGAAGGAGATCGTCACGGTCAATGACCCCGTACTCCGCAATGCCCGTCAGGCTGTCCAGGCTAGCGGGCGCTCTATGGTCGGTGGTCAGAGAATGTGCGCGGTGGCTCAACCTATCTGGTCTCCCCGATAGTGAGAAGCGCCGCATCGCTGGGGCGCCAGTTGAGCCGGGTCAAGCTCTTTTCGGCCCAGCCGTTGCGCTGATGCAGCAGCGCTGCGTTGATAAGAAGAAGGAGGATGAGGCCTTCAAATTGTGTCTTCCTAGAAAGCCGGCGCCGCGCTAGCCGCCTAACGCTCCTGCTGCGGGACGCCAGTCCCACTACGCTGGCGGGTCCAACAAACCCCATGGGAAGCCACAGGCTCAGCAGGGCGGGCCCCCTTCCCCCTCCCCCGATAGGCCCTGGGGTATGACGTCTTTCGCTGCGGCCGCGGCTTCGAAGGCCTCCCATCCCCGCTCCTTCTGTTCCGAAACGTAAGCGGCCGACCTGATTTTCGGCCTCTGGGGGTCTTCAGTCCGCGTTCATGGGCGGCCAGCCCTCCGGACACCCGTTCTACCATCCAGGTTCACCCGTCCAAGAAACGGAGGGTCTCCTTCGGCGAGGTCAGGCCCCCCTCGCTGGCGAGGGTCACCCTTTGTTCCGCACAGGCTTCACCGTTCCCGTGTCGCCCAGAGTGCGTTCCCCGGTCCCAGTAGGGACGGCCGTGGGATCGAGTGCAGAAGCAGTGTCACCAAAACCCCCTTCGCACACCTCTCACATGTTCAATAAAGGCTACGGCCCCAGTTTTTCACAAAAAAATGATGAAAACTTCTCTGGTTTGGCTGCTGGAGGGCGCCGTCGCGCCATCAATGAATGGTCCGGCCGGACCGGTCCCCGGCGTCCCGCCCTCCTGTGTAGGGACGCTTGGGAGTCACGTGACAGCCTGGCTCCCTGTCTCGGCCCCCGATTGGGTGATTCACACAGTCATGAGGGGTTACAGACTTCAGTTGTCCAATCACCCCCATGGTTCAACGGAGTGGTCTGGTCCCACACGGACCAGGGCTCCGCCCACATTCTGAAAGACGAGATCTCATCTCTTCTCGAGAAGGGAGCGATTCGAGCGATCAGGGGTTTTATTCTCGTTATTTCCTGGTCCCGAAAAAGGACGGATCTCTCCGTCCTATTATGGATCTCAGAGTGTTGAACAAACATTTACGGAAATACAACTTCAGAATGTTAACACACGGCTCTCTCATACGTTCGATAAAGCGATTGATCTGAGCGATGCTTTTTTCCACATAAGCATCTATCCTCCACACACAAAATTCCTTCGTTTAGCCTACCAAGGCGTATGTTACGAATTCACCGTCCTTCCGTTCGGTCTCGCGCTGAGTCCGCGGACGTTCTGTCTGTGTGTGGAGGCGGGGCTTGCGCCGCCGAGAATAGCGGGTCTCAGGATCCTGACTTACATAGACGATTGGCTTATTATAGTCGATTCGAGAAAGAATGTGATTCAGAACACTGCCCGTGTGCTCTCACACATCGCTGCCCTCGGTTTTAGAGTCAATGTGTTAAAGAGCAATTTCACTCCCGCTCAGGAAGTCATATTCCTGGGTCTGGAGCTGAATTCCGTCGCGATGCGCGTGCGCCTAGCGCGGGGGCGCGTCTCTTCATTCATGAACTGTCTATCGCGGTTCAGGGAAGGGGCGCGGATACAGTATCACACATGTCTCCGATTACAGGGTCTTATGGCTTCGGCTGTCCATGTCTTGCCTCTAGGTCTTCTGAGAATGAGGGCTTTCATGAAGTGGATTTTGTCCCTTCATCTCTGCCCGTTGCGCGATCTTTTCCGCTTTGTCTCGCTGACGCGCGTGTGCATGGCTGCGCTGCGCCACTGGAGAGCTGCGGAGTTTTACACACATGGGACCCCTCTCGGGGCGATCATGATGCGGAAAGTGGTCATGACAGATGCCTCCTTGACAGGGTGGGGAGCCACTCAAGAGGGCAGATCAGTGAAAGGTGTGTGGCCGATCTCACTTCGCTCAGCCCATATAAATTACTTGGAGCTCCTCACCGTGTGGAAAGCTCTGATGCATTTCTCACCCCGCCTGCGGGGGCATCATGTGCAGGTACGCTGCGACAATACGACAGCTGTAGCGTATATATCAACCGTCAAGGCGGCATATGCTCCTCCAGGCTTCACGCTCTGGCTCACAAGCTGTTGGTATGGAGCATGCGGCATTTTCTGTCGTTAAGGGCGACTCACGTCCCGGGCCGTTTGAACAGAGGTGCAGACCTTCTGTCGAGGGGGAACCCTCTGTACGGAGAGTGGAGGCTCCACCCCCAGATAATGGGACTGCTCTGGGAGAGGTTCGGCCAGGCTGCCGTCGATCTCTTCGCCTCGCGCGAAAACGCCCACTGTCCTATGTTCTTCTCGCTTCGGGACAAGGACGCCCCCCTCGGCGTGGACGCTCTGGCTCATCCATGGCCCAGCGCGCTGCTCTATGCTTTCCCTCCGCTCTGCCTGATATCCCCGACCCTGGCCAGGGTCGCGGTGTGGGGTTTATCTCTGATCCTCATAGCCCCCAGGTGGCCCAAGGCACCTTCGCTAGCGGAGATAATTCCTCTTCTGTATGCGGAGCCGTGGCCCCTCCCGTTGCGTACGGACCTCCGGACCCAGGCGAACGGGGAGATTTTTCATCCTCCCCCCGGGCAGGGTGGCTCTCTGGGCCTGGCCAGGACCCCTTCCACACACTCTCTCTATGATTGCAAATGGCGTGTGTTTGAGGCGTGGTGCGAGGAGCACCAGCTCGTCTCGTGTCTGTGCTCAGTCACTGATATTCTGGGTTTTTTACAGGGCCTTATCGATCGTGGCATGTCTTTTTCAACAATTAAGGTCTATTTGGCGGCTATCCCTGCATGTCACGCCGGTTTCGGCGACGCTACGGTGGGGCAGCACCCCCTTATCCGTAGATTTATGAGGGGCGCGCGCTGCTCCCTGCCGGTCACCAGGTGTGTGGTCCCAGATTGGGATCTCTCCATGGTGCTGGAGGTGTTGGCCCAACAGCCTTTTGAGCCCCTGGGGGGATATCTCCCTCAGGTTGCTGTCCTTCAAGACAGTGCTGCTCCTGGCTTTGGCTTCCGCCAAACGTGTCAGTGATTTGCATGCGCTCTCGGTTCATTCCTCGTGCACCAAATTCTCGCTCAGCGGGGATAGGGTTTGGCTTAAGCCTAACCCGGCCTTCGTGCCTAAGTGCTTTTCAGCCTTCACTGGTGGTCTGATTGAGCTCTCCGCTTTTCACCCTCCTCCTTTTTCCTCTGCGGAGGACCAGAGGTTGAATGCTTTGTGCCCTGTGCGCGCCCTACGAGCGTACGTGGACAGGACGAACTCTTTTCGGAAGAGCGATCAGCTCTTCATCTCTTGGGCCACGCCGAACACAGGAAAAACCATCTCTAAGCAACGCCTCTCTCACCGGATTGTAGAAGCGTATGAGTCTAGGGGCGTGCAGCCTCCAGGTGGCCTCAGGGCTCACTCCACTAGAGGCTTGGCTGCTTCGTGGGCTCTGTTGGGGGAGTTCCCTTGCAGGACATTTGTGCCGCGGCGAGCTGGTCCTCTCCGCACACCTTTGTCATGCACTACCGGCTTGATGTTACTCGTACCACCGTGGCTCATGCGGTCTTGAGTGTGGGCTCTTCGTAGCCCCGTGCACTCTTGTCAGCCCTGTCCGCCCGGCCTGGCTGTGCATGTTTTCAGGCATATGGTCTTCTCCCCGCCATACGCTCGAGTTGGTCCATTTACATGTTTATTTACATGTTCTTTTCCTGCAGGCTGCCCGCTTGTTGGACATCAGCGAGGTTTTAACATGCATGTTGCCGCATGCTGTGTTTCCCTTTGGCTGAGCTTTTTGCCCCGCGCAGTATGTTATGTCTGCTCCTTTGTGACGTGCCGAGCACCACCTTTTTGGCCGTCCTCTGGCTTACAGGGCCTCGCTGTGAGTGTTTTGGGCAACCGGGGAGTTGTCTATATCTCCCATAGGTGGATCATGATGAAACACAAGATGATGAAAGAGAACATTAAGTTACTGTCATAACCCCGGTTCTCTGAAACATCGAGTGGAGAGATCCACCAAGTTTGCCCCGCTTGCTGCACGAGAAGCGAATATGTACACTGAGGAAAGGCAGCGTGTGCAGGTGCATTATGCACTCGGGTAAGGGGCGTTACCTTACCGGCCTTTGGCACACGCTCCTGTATGTCAAGCCAGACTTGGTGCAATTGGATGCTTCTGTAGAGGTCAGGAACGGATGCCCTTCCCATAGGTGGATCTCTCCACTCGATTTTTCAGAGAACCGGGGTTACGACAGTAACCTAATGTTTTTTCTTCTTCTTTTAACCTTAAACGGGCCCTGTGCCGTACGCGGCACGGAAGTAGAAGTGACCACTAGGGGATGACCCAGAAACAAGCTTCAATTCAACTTTAAAGCATCAAATCCTCCAAAAACACGAAAAAAACTATTTACCTAGTAAAGTTTATACTCTCAATAATTTTTTAAGCCCACACACAAAGCACAATATGATTCACAGCCTTCATACAATTAGAAAAAAATTTCGGACAAAACTGACCTAGGTGGCGCTAGACCGGTTTTTCCCTTACCTTTAGACGCGTCTCTTTCTTCACTGGGGTAATATATTCCAACACAAATAATCCACAAAAATCCACACAGGTCCAAGGAATTGAAATCTGTAAGCCTTTTAATCGAAAACGCTCTGGTCGCACCGCAAATATTCCGTTAGTGTTCTGAAAACTGGAAACAGAAGTGCGCCATCATCTCGTTTTGCCGCTCTAACTCCTAATTGGGATATTCAAAAATTCAAAGCCTACGTCATATTTATAGCGAGATAGACGGCTGGGAAGCCAATGGTGGCATGACCTCATTTTTTGGGAACCCGCTTTGACTTACAATTACTCCTTCCAATAGCAATGAAATGGGCCGGGACCTATACAGCCGTTTAGCCAATAAGCAGACGATTCCAACGGTATGCGACATGCTTTACATTCTTTGCCTGTGTCTGCTTGAACTGGATGCGCAGAAGAATTCTTGCGTAATACAAGTACACAAAACGAGTACACAAAAACGCTGCACCGACGACCAGGGCCGTAGAGAAATATTCATATAAAATCCATTTTTGGGTCTTTTGACTTGAATTTTTTTTTGGTGAAAGCCAAGTCATGTGGCTATGACTCTCAGTTGTTGGTTTGTTCCTAACATGTTCCAGAAAAATAAGATTAATCAGTTTATCAGAAAAACAACCCAGGCGGACAGGAAAATCTGCATTCAAACCCCTGTAACTTTGTGCCAGTAAGGCTTAGAATCAACTTCTACTAGAGAATCTCTTCTTTCAAATGAGACCAGGCTCACCCCTGTGTGTCAAAGTATGTGGGAGCTGTACCACTTTTTGTTGGACAATGGATATAGGTGGAGGTCCGTAAGAGGTTAAATCTTATTTACACAACTTACAGTAGCAGCTGAGAGTTAAGGGCCTTTCAAGCAGTATACCCATATCTTAACTACTGAGCTCCAACTCCCCTGTTGTTTTTGAGTTTGTTGTGTTTTTGATTCTAATTTTGTGTTTTTGATTTCATTGGTGTGTATAATTTGTGTATATTGTGTTTTTGAGTTACCAGTTTGCTGGTATGTTTTGCACTTGAGGGGCACAATACTAATTCATAAGACCAATATAATAGTCAGGTCAAATATAACAATCTTTGCCAATTTTCAGAAATCATGTACAGTCCAAAAAGGCAAAAATGATAAAAAAAACTTTTTTACACAAAACAGGCAGATAATAAACAACAGATTAGAACCTAAATGATTAACAAGAATATGCATGGCTTATTCACTCACAGCAATGAATGTGACTGTGCGTTATAATGATGTGCGGGTCGGGTTTTTTTCCAACCCGTGGGTCCTACTTTTATGAAATTATTGGCCCGCCCCAGCCCGTCCCGCGCCACTGTTTCTATTTTTACAACCCGCCCCGCACCTGCGACCATTAAATAGACGCATTGTAATGTAAATGAAAGCAGGTTTTATTTCACCGTAGAAACCAGCATGGTCATATCAACACCAAAATATAAACATTTTCAACATTTACAAAGCATCGTTTGTAATGATCTCTATAGAAGACCTATAAATAAACACCCATAACAAATTACAGTAGCCTATTTTAAAACAGAAAAAGGCTCAAAAAAAAAAAACTCTTTCAGATAATTATAGGCCTACAATCTACAGCCTATGCTACATAAACACTGAACTTTTGTTTTATTTAATACACGGAAATGTTCATTTAGCGTTTTTACGTTCACTATGCAAAAAAAGAATTGCATCCACTGTACCCGGATTTAATCTATTTCGCCTAGCCTCGAGCACCCGGCCAGCAGAGCTGAATATGCGCTCACTTGATGCGCTTGTGGCTGGGATACAGAGAATCATTTTTGACACTTTGGCAAGCACGGGAAAGGCGGTTGACTGCGACTGCCAGAAGCTTAGGATGTCCTCTCAGTCCCAGAAGGACTGACCCTCGATGTAGCGCTGAACCTCGCCTCTCGGCAAATTCTTCACTTCCATCCTCCCATTCACTAATCTCATCCCTTTTTCTTTTACTCTCTCGGCTTCTTCAACTAAAAAGTAAAATATAACAATATTTAATATTTTACACATCGGCCTACATTAGACCACTGTAGCTATAAAGTAAGCTCAAAGCTTATAGCCCCATTCCCTGGTGCTACTCACCTCGAGGCGTTGCCTCTGGCTCCGGGACACAGGCTTAGCATACAGTTAAATTTCCTGACAAGTCTTCTGGCCTGGTCGTACACGGCGTTTCTTTCCTCCGCTTGAAACATCTTCAGGGACTTAAAACGGACACAAAAATGTTCCAAGCTTGTGGGTGACGCTGATGGACATTTTCTCGTTTAGCAGCTGCGTTGCCAGTGCCTGAATTTAAACCATGTACTCCGGATCACCACGTTGGGACTCGCAGTGTTTCTTCAGTTTAAAAAACCAAAGCATGACCAGTTGAATAGTTGGATACTTATCACCCTCCATCTCTTCACTCGCAGTTTTAAAAGGCAACAAAAACTCAGTAACTGTTTTCAACACATCCAGCTGAATGCCATCAATTCTGTGGAGCTAATCTTTCTCCTTCAAGGCCTGTTGGATTTCATGGTACTGTTTACTGACTGACTGCATCATCACTTTACTATTCCATCGGGTTTCGCATTCCTGCATCACAGTGTGTGGGAGCTGTACCACAGTCTCGGATTTTTCCTGGTATCTCACAAGGCGTTTGCACTTCTCAATGGTATCACTCACGTCACGCATGTATGTTGGTTCTCTTTTATATCAAACGTTTGTTTGAGAACGATGTTAATGACATGGGCTGTGCATGGCATCCACTTGTAGCTGCGAAGAGCAGCTTTTATGTTTGCACCCTGGACAGTTACAAACATTACTTTTGATGAGCGAGCAGGGTCAATGCCAAAGTCATGCAGCTCCTTAGTGATTTGGTTGTGGATGTCTTTTTGAGAGTAGAATTAAATTCAGCTTTGGTAATGACACGGCTCTCCAATTTCCAGTCGGCAAACAGTTTGCCTGTGAGGGAGTACACTGCTGGCATCCACACGTACGTAACGTGAACCAATGTTAATTAGACACTGGGCTACGGTATGAAATCCATCTCCAGATACTATGTCAAAGGGCCGCAGATCTTGACAGCACAATTCAACACAAGCGTCTGTAACCTCGGACTTGACATGCTGGAAGTGCCCGTTTTGTGGCTCTCGTATTTGTATATTTTTTCACACGAGTTTCACTTAACGTAGCTGATACTGCTGTTGTCTCCTGCTGCAACAATTTCTGAGAACTGGTCCCAAACTTTAGATTTTGCAGATTGACCTTCTTTTCTTCGGATTTTGTAAATTCCCCACCTTAATTTCACTCGCACTTTGTCTTCCATTTTAATTATCTTTTTTATTGTTGTGGCTGTGGCGGAAGCTGATTGGTGCTTTCATGACACGAGCCCAAGATTTGGGGTCATCATGCAAGTTACGTTGCTACGTAGGCCTACACATTGTAACCTTATCAAAGAATCACATAAAATATAAAAATATATATTCCAAAATATTTCAACATGTTTTTTTATATTTTGCTTTTAATGACTCACCCCAAAATGCCCCGCAGTAAAGTGACAATTTTTTTACCCGCCCCAACCCGACCATGGGGTCACCCGCGGGTTATGAAACGACCCGCGCATCACTAGGGATAGGACACTAAGTTACTGTGATCACTGTGCTTACAATTTAGAGGATGCTGCCCTCTAGTGGTGTCATTGTGAATTTCCTGGGGCTGCTGTAAAAGTAAACATCCTGCTATGGTCATACCACTGAAACATTTTTAATCAAGGTAATTCTTTAGGACGATGTTAATAAAATTCTACAAACAATACACAGCATTTACATTGGTTAGCCATAACATTAAAACCACTGAGAGGGGATGTGAATAACGGGACAGTTGTGGCCTAATGGTTAGAGAGTCTGACTCGTAACCCGAAGGTTGTGGGTTCAAGTCTCGGGCCGGCCACGACTCAGGTGCCCTTGAGCAAGGCAACGAATCCCCCCAACTGCTCCCCGGGCGCCACAGCATAAATGGCTGCTCACTGTGTTCATGGTGTGTGTGTGTTCACTGCTGTGTGTGTGCGCACTTTGGATGGGTTAAATGCAGAGAACGAATTCTGAGTATGGGTCACCATACTTAGCCGTATGTCAGGTCACTATAACAATCTATCTACAATGGTAGCTGTAAGGAGTTTTCTGTATTTTAGCCAGCAAATAAGCAGTCACTTCTTGAAGTTGATGCATCTGTGGATAAACCGGTACAAAGAGACGTTACTTTGCAACTTAATTTAAGGTTTTGCTGGCAATGTCTTGGTGCTATATACCACAACACATCTTCAAAATTTTTTGTAGAGTCCCGTCAGCTCTATTGGTGATACCATGGAGGCCATACACAATATTAAGCATGTTGTTTTAATGTTATGGCTGTTCAGTGTATATGCAAGCAATTCTCTTTTAAAGTATAAGTCAAATATATGACACGAGCAGATAAAAACAAAATGAACCAAAATAAAATATTTTTTCCCCATTTTGTTCCCTACTGTTTTCTGAATGAGTGGTTAATCCCATGCATTGACAGGCATTTAGGCCATGCCCTGACAAAGTAGTGTAATCAGCAACTTCTGAGCAATGTTTTCACATGTTGTACCTTCGCATTTTAGCTTCAGGTATCCAACATTGGTTTCCTTAACTTCTCTACCAGGTAGCCTAAACTATTCTTTCTCATTTTCTTTCTGTAATCATACAGCTGAATGTGTGCATAGAATGTGTGTTATTCCATTATGTTGTTTTATTATAATTTTTTTTAAATTATTTTATTAATCTTTTTTTCTGTTTTCTTTCATGTTTAAAGTTTTATGAGTAAACATGTGTCTGCATACATGTCTTTTTCTGCACACTAATTTTAAATCTGACTAGATTTAATAGAATTGATCTGTTTTTTCTATAAATTCCATGAGAATTCATGGGTATTTTGCCAGTGAAAAAGTTTGCAAATTCTGTAACCAGTTAATCAACTGTCCTATACCGTAATCTATTTGACTTTAAAATGAGGGAAACTTAAAAGCACTTTAGAATGTCGCTCTGGATAAGGGGGTCTGATAAATGCTGTAAATGTAAAATATGGCCTGACTACATCAGACCTTAATGTGCTTGAGAACGTGAAGTGCTTAAGACTACAAATTCAGAGTGAGGAGCTGATCCATCAGATTCTGTGGTAAGATTGCAAAGAAATGAATTTACTGGTGAAATTATTTATGCTGTCTCAGCTATATTTTCTGTAATATGATAGTCAGGTGTAGTCATACAGTTTAGGGTTTGTATAATAAGTAGGGTATGGGTGTAACACAAACTCTACAGTTCAGGTGACAAGATTCACTGCTTTTTATTTAGGTATTTATTTAGGTAAAGTTAGTGAATTTACTTCTGTTTATATAATTTGTTTTTAACTCTTTGGACACCTGGAATTATACATGGTTTTAGTCCAATAAAAAGAAATGCCTGGTGCTTTTACTGTTATATTAGATTAAGAACACATGATGGTTTAGCGAATTCAGAAAGATGTGTTGTCCATTAATCTAGAATACCAGCTTGACCATTGTTTATTGTTCACATAACTAAATAACTATTAACCCTGATGTTTTTTTTTTTAAGATTCAGCAAAATGTTGGGTTAATATTATCTTTCATGTGGGTTATGCAAGAATGAAAAACTTTTATTTGAAAAACATTCTATAATTATAAAAACATGTCAAACATTTTTGAAGTAAAATTGGTGTCTACTAAGGATTATCATTAAACATTATCATTAAACATTATCATGGATTTTACAATTTCTAAATACAACCATGTACTATTATTATAAAAGGATATGGACATAACCAAGCAAAATCATTCCAAATTTGGAAAAAATAAACAAAAACAACAAAAATAATTTTTAGAGAGCAATTACTGTCGAATATGTTCATGTTAATTCACTTCACTACATTTGAGATCGGACAGAGACTCAGAGGATTGTGCAAGTGCAGGTAAGCATGGTGTTTAGTAATCATCAAACAGAATATCTGAGAGCAAAATGACATCAAAAACATCGGCTGAGCAACGATCGAAAGCCAGAAACAAAGGCTTGATACTTGACAGTAGCTGAGCAAATTTGCTCTAATAACACTTGAAATAAAACCAAACACACACATGAAAATAGAACTGAGAATATGGAAAGGAGTGATGTAGTGCTACAGGTTATGTGGCTGGGTGTGGATGTGTATATAAAGGATTAAAGCAGAATATATCATATCCATATGCAGCTTATTTGCAGGCCAAAGATGTTCAAGTACTTGGACTGCATTAGATAGAATGTGTAAATCTGTGTACTGCTTATTCCTTATTGTCAGGAAAGGTATATGGGATAAAAGCAAGTGCAGATATTTTAACAAATAAACAAAACAAATGGAACTTTAAAAACAAGAATCATTAACATAAATCAGCAAACATATCAGCAGTAACATGTCAACAAACAACAGCAATAAAAGCTTGCCAGCCAAATACTGAATGACCAGAAGTTTAAACAGGGCTATTAACAAGTCATAACAAGACACAAGTGAGTGATTAGTGAAACTTTTAATAAGCCGGGGCGGATGACATAGTTCCTTTAGAACTACCGTAACACTTATAAAAAAACTCAATGTTTAAACTCAGGACTGAACCTCGGGCCACAAAGCTGTGAAATTCATACCTAAAAACATTTTTTATAAACAGGATAATATATATTTTTATATATTCTGGCTGTCTTTGTATTTACTTTTTTGTGCTTATCTATGTTTTATTTAAAATAATTTGATTTTAATGTCAGACAGACTTATCTCTAAATGTGCTACATCAATAATATTTTATTTTCTAACAATTTGTTCTGTTTTTCATTTGTGTCCCTGTCTTAGCAATGCTAAAAATATGACTTTATCTCCTTACAGTGATATGGAAATATATAACAATCCAGAGAAGGCCTTGTCTTTAACAGAGTCAAACACAGTTGATACATTGGGGAAAATTAAGGATAGAGGCCAATGGTCAAGTAAAGTTGAATTTCTTCTGGCAGTTGCTGGACAAATCGTTGGCCTAGGAAATGTTTGGAGGTTTCCTTACATGTGCTACAAGAATGGAGGTGGTAGGTTTTCAGAATGAACATGGTATTTCTTGAAGATGATTAACATATTCAAATAATTAAAAAATCAGTAAGTCATACTTTTGTTGAGATTGAAATAATTGTATTCAGTAATGCCTCAGTGTATAACACAGGTAAATTTGGATTAATGATTTCAATGATAACTGGGACTAGTTTCAGAACTTCAAATTAAAATTTAAATGCAAGTTTTATTAGTCACCCAAACTACATGTGCTTTTTTAAATTTTTCGATAAATGTAGAAAAATAGACCCGATGTCCCTGTGCCCTATATTCCGGACCTATTGCTTTTCCCCATGCTAGTAATAGTTTCATCATTGTATAAAATTGTTTATTCATAAACATTCTATAATTATAAACGTTTTCTAATTAAAGGTTTATCTATTTGCTCTGTCTTATTTAAGACATAGAGCAAACATTACTGCACAGTTTCAGCTCTGCTTCTGATGTTTTTTCTTTTTTAAGCATGACCTACTTCCACATAATTAACAGCAATTAATTTCTATGGTAAAGGTAGATAAATTATTTAGCTTATTTTCTGATTATAGTATACTGAAATATATATTATATTATGCTTCTGTAAATATAATTTTTTGGGTCCCTATTGTCAAAATAGTCTCTGTCTTCCTCAGGAGTGTTTCTAATACCATATTTGATCTTCTTGTTTGCCTGTGGCATTCCACTGTTTCTCCTGGAGATATCATTGGGTCAATATACCAGTCAGGGTGGCATCACCTGCTGGAGGAAAATTTGCCCTTTGTTTCAAGGTGAGCCTTTACGTTTTTAATGTAAAATAATGTACCTGTTTAATGTAAAATAATATACCTTTTAATGGAAAAGTGTTTTCCAAAGGAAACTAATATTTGATAAAAAGAAAAAGCAAATTCCTGGTCAGATTTCAGAGACTTTTTTTTTTTTTTTTTTAAAGTTGTGTTTTATTTATCTACAGGATTGGGGTATGGAACCATGGTGGTCCTGTTGTATTCCTCTATCTACTACATTATCATTATGGCCTGGGCATTCTTCTATCTCTTTTCTTCTTTTAGTACTGAGTTACCATGGGCTAGCTGCAACAATTCCTGGAACACTGGTACACATTTATATTATTAATACAAACCACACACACACACAAAAAAAATCAGCTTTATACATTATAATGACTATGTAAATGTGCTGATTTAGAACTTCTTCTTATAATAATTCTAATATAACTTCTCTCCTTAACAGAACTTTGTGTTGAATTTGATAAAAAGAAGGATTTTAACAACTTGACTATACCAGAAAATGCAACTTCACCAGTTAATGAGTTCTGGGAGTAAGCTTTTATACTGTGTTTTCAATAAATTGTATTATTACATGCATCAGAGGGTTATTGCCTAAATATGGCTTATGTTTCCAGGAGAAGAGTGCTAAATCTCACTGGCAATGTACATGAGCTGGGCAGTATAAGGTGGGAGCTGGCTGCGTGTCTCCTCTTGTCTTGGATCATCTGCTACTTCTGTGTTTGGAAGGGAGTGAAGTCTACAGGCAAGGTGAGAGCCTCATGACACATATTCATAAAGTATTGATGATGGACTTAAAAGATTATGGATGTCCTTAATTCAAGGCAAAATCTTTTTCTGGGCTTGAATGAACAGAATTTTTCTTTCTCAGGTGGTCTATTTCACTGCTACCTTTCCTTATGTTATGTTGATGGTGCTTTTGGTGAATGGGCTCATGTTGCCGGGAGCTGCTGATGGTATCAGGTTTTACCTCTACCCAGATTTTACGCGTCTCAAAGACCCACAGGTAAAAATATAAAGAAATACAGGATCTTGCATTAGAATTTTCTGTGTTGTAGCGTTCCAAATACAGTTTATTTATTTTTATTAATACACGTTTTTATATATTGATGAATACAAATGATGTAAATGTATGTACTGTACTGTTTCAGTATACTTACTTCCCACTTACTGTAATTTATCAATCACAGTTTTAGCTTAATTGGTTCAATTAAGAGTCTGCTGTAGTTTCAGTATCATACTACAGATGCTTGTTGAGTAATTTTTCATTCCTGGTACTGTATGTAGGTGTGGATGGATGCTGGAACTCAAATTTTTTACTCTTATGCTCTCTGCATGGGCTGCCTCACTGCTCTCGGAAGCTACAACAAGTACAACAACAACTTATACAAGTGAGGGAAATCAGCTAATTTCAGGAAAGGGTACTGCAGGGCCAGGGTTGTGCACACACACACACACACACACACACACACACACACACACACACACACACACACATGTTCTTATTAATTAATTATTGATTTAAATGTTAGATGTTGTGTTGATATGATAATGAGTACATGAAAATTGATTTATAAATATCTATTATAAAATATATATATTTTAACTAAAAATGTGAATTTTAACTAAAAAATGTGTGTAAATGTGAAATTTATATTTTTCAAATGATCACAAGCCCAAAGACAGAGGGGTACCAGAGCTGTTAGCTTCATTGTTCAATTCCTTTACAAAATGTTTACACATAACCAGACAAATTTATTGCTCTTTGTATCTTTGATTTGCAGAGACTGTATTTGTCTGTGCCTGTTGAACAGTGGGACCAGTTTTGTGGCTGGCTTTGCCATCTTCTCTGTGCTGGGCTTCATGGCTTATGAGCAGGAGACAGATATATCAACAGTAGCAGAGTCAGGTGACTGAATATAGAACTTATCTGCTTCAACTATTTCCATCTAATTCATATACCCAGGAAGTCTGATGTTTTGGACATTTACAGGTGTCATCTATATATGATTAATTTTGTTTCGATTTCCCAGGTCCAGGGTTGGCCTTTATTGCATACCCCAGGGCAGTAGCGATGATGCCTGCTCCACAACTATGGGCCATTTGTTTTTTCTTGATGATAATTTTGCTAGGCTTAGACACTGAGGTCAGCAGAAAAAAAAATAATTAAATGCACTCTTCACTGATCTTAATTACTATCCATATTTTAATCTTTAAGGCTTGTGATGTGAGTCTAATTTTTTATATATCTTTTCTGTCAACCCCTCTGTTTAGTTTGTGGGCCTGGAGACATTTATGACAGCTATAACTGACCTGTACCCCTCTTACTTACTCCGTGATTATCGGCGTGAACTCATCCTGCTCTTTATCTGTGTTGGGAGTTTCCTCATTGGGCTGGTTATGGTAACAGAGGTCATTATCCTTTCTTCACCATCCTAAATACAATATCATTTGCACTCTATTATCATTGCTGAAAATGTGAGCTATAGTAAAATCCATAGAATCCTAGAATTATTCATCTAAAAAACATATTACATAGATACTGAAATAAAAACCTTTCTGGTCATCTTGAATTATATTCTGACTCTTAGTTTCATTCTCTAGGGTGGCTTGTATATTTTCCAGCTGTTTGATTACTATTGTTGCAGTGGGATGACACTTCTTTTATTCGCCATTCTGCAGTCAGTGTGTATAGGATGGGTGTATGGTGAGTTCTCCACATAAAGCGTTTACAATTTGAAATAGTTCTGGCTGCAGAATCAGTTTCCATAAGGTGAGTGTATAGTGAATAGAATAATGATAATGTCAACATATTATTAATTTTTTATAGGGGCTGATAGCCTGTATGATAACATTGAGGACATGATTGGTTATCAACCATGGTTCTTAATAAAGTACTCTTGGAAATACATCACTCCTCTAGTCTGTACTGTAAGTACCTGAAAATGTGTTTTGACTTTTGCTTACTTTAAATAAAACTCAACACATCTGCTACTGATAATAGATGCAGAGTTAGGGTTAGGGTTAGGGTTAGGGTTAGGGTTAGTGTTAGGGTTAGGCTACATTTTGTGATCATGGCTTCATGTACATATAACTCAATACACAGCATTAACAGGTATATGTATATCGCACTTATTATAACCAGGGAAAACACAAGTTATATCATGAGGCCAACAGCACAGGGTCATGTAAAGTTTTCCTTTCTCATGTTCATGTTTCCCTCTATTTCCCTCCAATGCACACATTTATTAAAAATAAAGCAATGTAGCATCATAGCATTCTTCATAACTGTCACGATGTGACACGGTGAAACAAAAGGCAAGAGAGGATCCAAATGCAGATAGGACTTTACTGGACAAAAACAAGAAATAAACATACAGGCAGGCAAAACAGATCAGGACACGGAACAGGAACAGAGAACAACATGAACCAAACACCTACAACGACCAACACCAGGGAAGTGAACAGACAGAGTAGATATAGTGGACAGGAGCCAATAACAAAGCAGAGACGATTAGAGACAAAGACAAGACACCTGGGGAAGAGATGGAATGTGATTAGTGTCCATGGTGAGCAATGAGTGGGCGGAGCAAAACAATTAATACCAGGGAGAGACAGCAGACAGAAACAAGGGGAAAACACAGACAGACACATTACAGAGCCCCCCCCCTACGAGCGGCTTCCAGACGCTCCCAAGTCCACAAAACCCAGTTCAGGCGGGTGGAGCGAAGGCGCAACCAGGGTGGGAGGGCGGGTCGGGTTCGTGTAGTGGTGGCGCCCGCTGAGCAGGAGGCCGGGGTGGCGCCGGCCAAGCCGGAGGCCAGGGCGGCGCCGGCAGAGCAGGAGGCCAGGGCGGCGCCGGCAGAGCAGGAGGCCAGGGCGCAGCCGGCAGAGCAGGAGGCCAGGGCGGCGTCGGGTGAACAGGAGGCCAGGGCGGAGCCGGCAGAGCAGGAGGCCAGGGCGCAGCCGGCAGAGCAGGAGGCCAGGGCGCAGCCGGCAGAGCAGGAGGCCAGGGCGGTGTCGGGTGAACAGGAGGCCAGGGCGGCGCCGGCAGGGCAGGAGGCCAGGGCGGCGCCGGCAGGGCAGGAGGCCAGGGCGGAGCCGGCAGGGCAGGAGGCCAGGGCGGCGCCGGCAGAGCAGGAGGCCAGGGCGGCGCCGGCAGAGCAGGAGGCCAGGGCGGCGCCGGCAGAGCAGGAGGCCAGGGCGGCGCCGGGTGAACAGGGGGCCAGGGCGGAGCCGACAAAGCAGGAGGCCAGGGCGGAGCCGGTAGAACAGGAGGCCAGGGTGGTGCCGGAGGCAGAGCCAGAGACCAGAGCAGGACCGGAGACCAGGGTGGTGCAGGAGGCAGAGCCTCCTGCTCTGCCGGCGCCGCCCTGGCCTCCGGCTTGGCTGGCGTCACCCCGGCCTCCTGCTCAGCGGGCGCCACCACTATACGAACCCGACCCGCCCTCCCACCCTGGTTGCGCCTTCGCTCCACCCGCCTGAACTGGGTTTTGTGGACGGGAGCGTCTGGAAGCCGCTCGTAGGGGGGGGGGGGGGGGTAGGGGGGGGGGCTCTGTAATATGTCACTAATCACATTCCATCTCTTCCCCAGGTGTCTTGTCTTTGTCTCTAATCGTCTCTGCTTTGTTATTGGCTCCTGTCCACTATATCTACTCTGTCTGTTCACTTCCCGGTTGTTGGTCGTTGCGTGTTTGTGTTTGTGTTTGTGTTTGTATCTGTATCTGTATCTGGTCTGTGCCGTTCTCTGTTCCTGTTCAGTGTCCCGATCTGTTTTGCCTGCCTTCTGTTTGTTTGTGTTTTGTTTATTAAATCCTTAAAACTGCACTTGGATCCTCAATCGCCTCTGTTTCACCGTGTCACATTGTGACAATAACACTGACCACCTATTTTATTGTTCAATTTGTCTGTTGGCTTTTCCAGTCCTATGTCAGACATCAAAGAACACTGTTTAACACAGGTGAAAACTATTTAAAAAGCAGGCATACAAGTCCTAGTACAAACAGGCAAAACTAGACAAAAAGCAAGAATCCAGAAACAGAAAATGAAAATAGAAAAAAAAAACAATACAACTATAACTACAACTATAAATAAAACTATACAAGTAATTACTTCACAGGGAGTCAGTGCTGTGAAGGTGCAATAGTTTGAGTGTGTGTTATTGTATTTTTGACAGTGGCTCTATTTGTTGTTGTTGGAAATTAAGTCCAACTCTAATTCTGCTATTGAGATGACACCCTATGGCAAGTGAGAAAACTGGTATAGGATAGAATGATTAAGTTATTATCATGTTTGGTTAGGCAACCTGCTGTGATTCTCACTTGTTTTAATCAATGCCATTATATGTTTAAAAATATATGTTAAAAAAACAAAAACTAAAATTTGAACAGGACAAAACATGTGCTACAGAATATAGCAGATGTAATGAACACTGAGTAGGATCCATATGTGAAGAATGAAGAAAGAGCAAACAAAATCCAAAACGGTAACAATAGAGCATAAATAAAGGGCAGGCAAAGAGTTTAGCAATAATGAAATCAGTCTGCAATGCAAAAAATCCGATAAAATCAAAACAAAATATAGCACAAATTCAAAATACAGAAAACAGGTCAAGACCAGAGAACACAGGCAAGACCAGAGCAACACAGGCAAGACCAGAGCAAATAACAAACGGCTTGGTAACGCAGGGTTAAGTTGATGATATTTTGTGCGTAATGTAGTGTGAGCATGGTTTATATACTCGTAAATATGGAAGTAGAGGCCGAAAAACATCGAAATCCGGAAGTGGCTAGAATTCCAGCGAGGGTTCTCTCTAGGGTTTGTGCTCTTGTTACAGCAGACTGGTTAATTGGGAAGTCTAATAATCTCATACATTTACAGAGTTATAGATAATATGGGTATGAATTTAAAAGTATATATTTTTCTTTAGGGTACATTTGTCTTCTCTCTGGTGAAATTCACTCCTCTGAAGTTTAACAATATAATTGAATACCCCTGGTGGGGCTATGCTATTGGCTGGTACTTCACACTCTCTTCAACGCTCCTGGTTCCTCTTTGGATGATCTATGCTCTCCTTATGTCCAGTGGCTCATTAGGGCAGGTATGTTCACTAAATGATTAAGCCTCCTATACTCTTATCTGACATATCCAATGAAATCGATTGCTTATTGTTTTCCTCATACTTACTGATTGTAACGTCTATCCTTTGACCATCTATAGAGATTGCACGTTCTCTGCACCCCGGAAAGAAAATTTCCCCGCAAAAACTACCCAGGTCCTATTGGCTTAACAGCTGTACCAATAAGGCAAGCAGATCTTTGAAGTGAAAGCACAGTCGTTGATTTAGGGCACTTGTCCACTGTGGGGGAACTATTTGTCTCCTTCTACATAAATTTTACACTCAGGCTTTTTTAAGCAATTTCATGCTAAATTTTAAATATTATATTTTAAGCTT
Organism: Tachysurus fulvidraco; assembly: GCF_022655615.1. Lineage (NCBI taxonomy): Eukaryota > Metazoa > Chordata > Actinopteri > Siluriformes > Bagridae > Tachysurus > Tachysurus fulvidraco. The sequence continues at coordinate 15,785,305 of NC_062522.1, forward strand.
CTATGTGTAAACAAGACCAGATAAACCCAATGAATGGAATTATGTTTTTGTTTTTGCTAAAGAAAAATGTAGGCCAATACTAGATCAAATCATCACTCCATACATAAAGTATATTTTTGATGGATTGACAGTAGAGGCAATGTTTCATTTCTAGAATTGCTTGATTTACGACAGTGTAATAGCCAATGCTTGTAAACTAATTTCTCTGTGTTCTTACAAGAATTGCCTCCAGAATCACTGATAAAGATAAGCACAATAAAAACGTGTTTAGCATCTTCTTTTCTCTCACTGTTCACTAAAAAGGAAGCTAACTCTTACTGAGATAACATTGTTGAAGCAAACTTTTTTCTAAAAAACCTTGTCACAATTGTTGCCATTCATATAATTTCTCATAAAAAAATACAAATGACAATTATTCAACTTTTGACAGCAACGCTACATCTCTGCTAAGATTGTGCTCTGGATTAAAGGGTTTTTAACATGGATTGAATATTTGTACTCGACTATAACATTGTACACCTCCAAAAATTAGCTAAAATAGATGGCAAAATAAACTCAAAATGCGATAGGTGTGAACAAGCCACTGCTGATCTCTTGCACTCATTCTGGACATGCATAAAGTTGACTCAGTTTGAAATCCATTTTTGAGACTTTGGTAACTATTTTGAACCATGAATCTTTGTCCACTAAAACCTTCCTCTTTGAGTGCCATTTCTGCAGTAATTCCTGAAGGTGTAACCAAGACCTGAATCTGGATAATTGTATGCATTGAGCTGTGGTCATGTGATCTATGTGACTATAATCATATTATGGTTGTTGATGCCAGAACGCTGGTTTGGGTCTTTCAGAATCTGCTGATCTACTGGGATTTTCACACGCAACCATCTTTAGAGGTGATACAGAATGGTGCAAAAAACAAAAACAAAAAACCATTACTGAAGCCATTGGTCTGTATCTTCATTTTACTACTGCAATTCAATTCAAGTTTTCAATTCAAGTTAATTTGTATAGAGCTTTTTACAATTTACATTGTCACAAAGCAGCTTTACAGAACATTAACATAGAACAAAAGGTTAATATAAAGATTAATATTAAACAAAAATTCAAGATCAATATTAGATATATTTAAATGTGTTTGTATTTATCCCCAATGAGCAAGTCTGAGGTTACTCAGGCAGCAGCAGTAGCAAGGAAAAACTCCCTTGAATGGAAGGAAGAAACCTTGAGAGGAACCAGACTCAGAAGGGAACCCATCCTTATATGGGTGACACTGGGGGCGTGATTATAAATATACAGTCTGACATATGTTGTAATGATGCAAAAGACCACATGGAGTTGGCATCTCCTCATTAGTATAGCAAAGTCTAACTGGAGCTGGTAGATCTCTAGATGCCTCAGGATTCTCACAGAGTCGGCCCCATCTCAGTGGAGGTCCAAAATCTTCATTGCACGGAAGACAATCGGAGCTGGTACAATGTCTGGATGCCTCGGGACAGGTGGAAAGAGAGAATCAGTGGAGAGGGATTAATGAAGCTGCTGTTCATAATATTAGAAAGATGATAATGTGCATTTGGTCTAATGTAATAGAGCACAATATTATGGGATGTATTATGTGTACGCCTGACTAAAGTGACTAAAGTGACTAAAGTGACTGACTGAAATCACAAAACTCAGGAGTCCTGGTAGTTTCCAGAATATCTAAGTCTACTAAAGGCGTTAGAGCATTTTCGTATTTAGCTCCCAAACCTTGGAATAGTCTTCCTGATAGTGTCCGAGGCTCAGACACACTTTCCCAGTTTTGAATCTACATTTCATAATCTACAAACTGGGAAAGTGTGTCTATACTAAAGAGGAGATGCCAACTCCATGTGGTCTTTTGCATCATTACAACATATGTCAGACTGTATATTTATAATCACACCCTCATTGATTAAAAGGACGTCACATACCAGTGGAATTCTCTCATCTATACAATGAGTGAAAAAGCTGAGGATATTCTGAGCTCACTGCAGTTGACAGATGAAAATGAAAAAGACTTTGATGAGGTAAAAAAGGCATTTTATGGACATTTTATAGGCGTGCATAATGTAATATATGAATGAGCCAAGTTTAATAAAAGATTAAACATCTTTTATCAAGATGTCGGCGAATCTGCAGAAAACTTTATTACCTCAGTCCATACGCTAGCTGAACATTGCAAATATGGCATCTTACGTGAGGAAATGATCTGAGATAGGATTGTGGTTGGCATACGTGATGCTAAATTGTCTGAGAAACTGCAGCTCAACCCAAATTTGTATTTAGCTACAGCTATAGTTCAAGTGAGGCAGCACGAGGAAGTAAAAAAGCAACAAGCTGTTCTGCGGTCAGCTGATTCGCCAGGACAAATAGAGGCACTTTCAACGTGGAAGCCCAAATCACGAAACCATGGTATCAGTTTCTTCTAATGGATTAGTGTTGGAAAAAATCTTGATATGTGCTCTTATTATATGAACTATTACAATTGATGTTGTAGGACATATGGGTGTAGGCCAGATATTGTAATAGTGTTGAGCTATATGAGTTATATGATTATAATATATGTGTATATGTGTGTATGTATGTATGTATGTGTATATATATATATATATATATATATATATATATAGTGTTAACAGAGATAAGGTGGTTTATTGAAGTTATAAAACTCAGTACTCAGAACTCTGAGAATTTGAGAAAAACAAGAAAAAAGGGAACCTGTCCTTTAGGAGAGAACAGAGGAACTAAGGCTTAAAAATAAAAATGCATGTGCAGGCCCAGTCTGGACAAACAAGACAGACTGAGATCATAGTCTAGCAAACTTAAGGAGTCAGCATAAACAGATCTCCACATATATGCAAAACAACATTATAAAATGCAAAAGCTTAGCTTAAGTAATAATGCAGTACTTCTACTAATCAGATAAAAAACCTAATCGTAAGTCGAATACTGCTAATATATAATCCAGTTGATTTGGAACCTGATGTTACTGTAATCAAGAAACTCATATCCTAAAATATGATCATAAAACGTTGTATGTCATAATCATATCCTAAATCAGAACTCCTATACCATAGGTGATTGTAGGTGATAGAGTATCATCATTGATCATTTTATATGTAGAGATGTGATTAATGTAGGTATTAATATAGGTGGATATCTCATACATAGGTTTTTGTGTATGTCACGGTTGTCGTATTCATGTGTATGTATGTGTATACGTATATAGGCGTATGATCAGTGGAAATCATATACAGACAAAACATAGAAAAAGATTGGGAGATTGGTCCACGAGACATTTCTTCTGTGTGATATGTGACAGGGAAGAGTACAAGAAGTTCTCTGGAGCACTTTTTTAACAACGCAGCATGTTTTTTAATAATAAGGCAGAAGTACTGCAACAGAAAAAAACAAAAGGCCGGGGGGGGGGGGGGTATATAGAGGTGCCAGGGTATATATTGAGGAGATTCCTTTGGAGGGGGCGCTCTTGCTCCTGCTTGCTTGCTTTTTTGTGTTTGAACTCTTTTGGGTGGTATGGGGATGCACTGTTGGGGTTTTTTCTTTGATACTTTCGACTTAGAAGTTTTTTCCTCCTTGAGCTCAATGGAAGCAGTGGCTGATCAGCACCAATAAAGAGTTTTGCTCATTCTCATCCAGGTCTGGAAAGTTTTCTTATTATTCAAATTCAAATAGTATTAAGTACAAAGTTTAAAGTGTGATTAATTAATTGGTATTAAAATATTAATAAGTATTATTATGTATTAGTAATTAAGTATTTATTGTATTACTTAATTAGCATTAAGTGTAATTATTTTAGTATTAAGTGTGAAAGACTATTATTGACTATTAATTTGGCTGTAATGCACCCCTGGGATATGTCCACATGGAGGGTGGCTCTCCAAAAATTTCCGACATATTTAATGGTGGCGAGCCAGCCAGGAGGTGTCTTGACACAAAAACAGACAGATGGTGAGTGGAGACCTGTTGTTTTCATTTCTAGAAGGTTGACTAAAACTGAATCAAGATATGCTCAAATAGAAAAGGAGGCTTTAGCTGTGACCTGGGCATGTGATCGCTTGCGAGGATACTTACCTGTACATGTAAGTGGACTGGATTTTACCAAAAGAACTGACCACAAGCCACTCAAAACACTTCTAAAGTCCAGAGCATTGGATGACCTCCCGCCAAGGATTATCAGATTCAGACTCAGGCTGCTCAGATTTAATTTCAACATCATCCATGTCCCAGGTAAAAACCTGATAACAACTGACACCCTGTCCAGCGCGCCTCTTCCAGCCACAGCTACAGAGGCAGAGATAGACATGGAAAGAGAATGCAAAGCTTATCTGGACAGTGTAGTAGACAGTTTGCCAGCCACACCGACAAAGCTGGAACAGATTAAGAGTGCACAAACTTCAGATGACATCTGCAAATGTCTCAGCCGGTACATTGCAAATGGCTGACCGAGACACAGACGAGATGTGCATGAGCAGCTGCTATCCTGCTGGCCCAATCGGTCAGTCTTGCATAAAGGAAGAGGACTGCTCATGAAAGGAGAGAGACTTATAATCCCTGAATGCATGAGACCTGACATCCTGCAGAGACTGCACCAGGGGCATCAAGGTATCAACAAATGTCTAGCTAGAGCCAGAGAATCAGTCTGGTCAGATCAGCAATAAGCAAATGGTTGAGAGATGCGAGATTTGTGCACGTGAAGCTCAAATACCAGCTGAGCCTCTCCTCACGACTGAACTCCCAAGCAGACCATGGGAGAGAGTCACGGCTGATCTTTTCCAATGGCAGAATGGGAACTATTTTGTCATGATAGACTATTTCTCTATATTGAAGTTATTGAAGTAAAACAGACCATTGCCAGATTTAAAGCTGTGTTTGCCAGATACGGATGTCTAGAAGTGCTGGTCACGGACAATGGTCCTCAGTTCTCCTGCAATGAATTCGCTCAATTTGCACAGGACTATGACTTTACCCAAGCAGACAAGCAGTCCCTGTTACCCCCACAGCAACGGGGAGGCGGAAGGGGCCGTCGGAAGGGGCCGTCGGAACTGTGAAGTCCCTTTTGGCGAAAGAGGGAGATTTCCACAAAGCTCTGCTGGCCTACAGAGCCACTCCATTAGCGCATGGGAGCTCCCCAGCACAAAAGGATATAGCGCTGAAACTGCAACAGGAACAAACATTCAATCGCAGACACCGTACTCAAACACTACCACCTCTCCAGCCAGGACAGCATGTATGGATCAAACCTGCAAGCACAAACGGGACAGTTGTTAATACTGCAACTACATCACGTTCTTATGAGGTAGAGACCCCGGATGGAAGACGGCTGCGACGCAACCATTCACATCTCAGGAATGTTCCAGTGCCTCTTGCACCAGGTGAAATGATAATGTCTAGGTCAGGGAGGCTGTCTAAGACTCCTGGCTAGACCTTTGAACATGAAACGCATGCATATACACCACAGAGTAAAAGAAGAGAAAAAGAGTCCTAATTTTCTGTTGGTAAAGTTAAATGTTTATTAGGAAATACATGTTTGATGTATTGACGTTTGCATTAACTTTAAGATTAAGTTTACAAAAATTGCTACAGTGAAGTAAAAGGTCTTCTGTTAGTTTCTCTGGTTACACTTTTAAGTTAAAGAAAGGTTTTGAAGGAATTTGTAAAGTTCTAAAATATGTGAGCTAAATAATGGAGTAGCTATACTGTCAAATGTATCCTACTATGTTAAAGTTCTGTTAAAACAAGTATAATTTGAGATAAAAGGAGGAGATGTGGAGGCAGGGTGTGGCCACCAGATGGGGCTAGAGGTCCAAGAGGTTATGCAACAAGTGTAGCAGAATAAGTGAAATGTTGTCTGATATTATGAAGTGAGTTGCATATAGAAGAACAATACAGCAGGTACATCCTATCCACTATCAGCCGCAACCATCCAAAAGTCCAGGTACGTTCAGGTGCAGATTGGCAGATCACACCAAATTTTAAATCAATTGGACTTTTAGTTCCTGAGAAACAGCAATTTGGACTCAGCTTTGCCCTCTAATAATGAACAAGTAATAAACACTTTTTCAAAAGTAGCAAATTATATAGTAGCAAATTTATAATGTTTTCCTCAACAAATGATTATAATGTTCTTCACTTCATCCAAAGATTAACAGTACTCAATCGTTCACATACTGACAAATAAATAAATTAATAATTAATTTATAACTGCAAAACTATACTTTGTTTTACTGAGGAGAATTTGTTTTACCTACTGCTGTGGAGTTGGAAAGGCTTCAGAGTTTTACAGCTTAAGCAAAGGATCAAAATGATTGAAATAATTACGTTTTTGTTGAAATAATTATGTTTAACGAACAATAAATGCTGTTCACTGTGATAGTCATACCCTATGTCCAGTCAGAACAAGCAACTGATATTCCGTAAGGACCTACCCATTCCACCTGAGTTGTGTTTTTCCTATTGTACATATAAGGCACATGCCTTATCCAGAGTTTTTTTTCTTTTAAATCTCATTGACACAACTTAGCAGCTTGCGGAAGCGCCCAGCAGTAGCAGCTTGGTTGTCCTGGGATTTGAAATCAAAACCTTCAAAGTATACCCATGTCTTAATTACTGAGCTCCAACTCCCCTGTTGTTTTTGAGTTTGTTGTTGTATTTTTGTGTTTTTGATTTCATTGGTGTGTATAATTTGTGTATGTTGTTGTGTTTTTGATTTTGCTGGTGTGTTTTGCACTTGAGGGGCAAAATACTAATTCAGAAGACCAATATAATAGTCAGATCAAATATAACAATCTTTGCCAATTTTCAGAAATCATGTACAGTCCAAAAAGGCAAGGATGATAAAATGTGCAAGAGTTTTACAGAAAACAAGCAGATAATAAACAACAGATTGGAACTTAAATGATGAACAACAAGCACTGATGCTGGCCTACAAAGCCAAAAATGGACCAGCTCCCTCTTACCTCAAAGCCCTCATCATTCCTCGCACTGCACCCCGCAACCTCCGATCTACCAGCACTGCACGACTGGTTCCACCATCTCTCAGGGTAAGAGGCAAGTATACTACAAGACTCTTCTCTGTTCTGGCACCAAGGTGGTGGAATGAACTTCCCCTAGAGGTCCGGACAGCTGAGTCACTGGCTATTTTCAAGAGGTGGTTGAAGACCTACTTACTCACGAAACACTTCAACTAGCACTTCTTTCCTTATCTTTTGCATTAAAAAAAAAAAAAAAGAAAAGAAAACTTTGAGACTTTTTCATTGTAACTTTGAACAAATGTTTTAAACTCATTTTATCTTAAGTATGTAACCTAGTGAACCAGCATTAATGTATTCAGTGTTAGAGATTTAAGCACTTATGTACATCGCTCTGGATAAGGGCGTCTGCCAAATGCTGTAAATATAAATGTAAATGTAAATGTTATTCACTGACAGCAATGAATATGACCATGTGCGTTACATAGTTACAGGACACTGTTACTGTGATCACTGTGCTTACAACTTAGAGGATGCTGCCCTCTGGTGGTGTCATTGTGAATTTTCTAGCAAGTGAGCAGTCACTTCTTGAAGTTTATTAGTTGCTAGGGCTGGGTGATATGGCCGAAAACTGTATCATGATATCAGTGTTATTATATATTATATATATTATATATATAAGTGTCGATATATATTGAACTTTTTATGACCCACTTAAAATAAGGACCAGGAGAAAAATATATTAAATTTAAACATTTTTATTTTAAGCTTAACCTTCCTCTTATAATAACCCCCTCAGTTATTAAGACAGAAATGTCAACAACCAGGAAATCTCAAATAAATAAAATTAAACATAAGTCTAAAGTCACAATGAACACATAACAATCTCAACATTTAAGGTGCAAAATGAAATAAAATGTAAGAAATGCTTAATAAAGTGTAATAAAATAGTGCAGAGTTAAATATAAACATAGAGAAACCTGAGAATTTAGTGCAAGTTTAGTGCTAGGAAGTTCACTAGCTGTTCACCTTCTGGTGAATAAAGTGTTTTAAAATATGTGCAGTGTTTTGTAAACATAAATAAAACTGAGGTAGACTGAGATACATCTGTAACATGAAAAACAAACCTGATACACTACAGTAACATTGTATGAAATATAAAACCTGCAGAAATATAAAAAAGTAACTCAATTTATTCTTACTGTAATCATACTTGAAGTTGAACTATTCAAGTATATTTTTGTAGACTTATAATTTGGGCTGTAGCTATCGAATATTTTAGTAATCGCGTATTCTACCAAAAATTTCATCGATTAATAAAATTTCATCGAGTAATCGGATAAAAATATTTTTGCTTAATTAAAGAGCAATATTAAACATACAAGAGTAAATAAGATGGGTCTCTTAAAATGAGTAACTAATTGGTTTCCTTTTTAGAAAAAATAACTTTTATTTTTTAAATGCATAGTATGCAATGCATACAACAATATTTTCCATCAAAAATAAACATTTAGATACCCATTGTTTCTCTGTCTGTACTTGTACTGTGAACAATGACAAAGTGACAAAGTACAAAGAATTAAGTACATTTAAGTGACATACATTCTGGGTTTTAAATGAACCCTTTTCTGAGATGCAAAAACAACAAAATAAATTATTTTCAAATTACTTTTTTAAAGTATCAAAACTAAGGCGTACATTAAAATAAATAGTAATAATAATACAAAAATACGGCCTTTAATGGACAGGAACTTGGACCTAGAGGCCATGCATGGTTTCACGCCGAGTGCTTTAAGCATATACATATATATTAATCAGTATATAAAAGTCTCTCTCTCTCTCAACGCGTGTTCTTTAAAAGTCTTTAAAGTAGCATGTGATTGCAACGAAAAAAGGTATCAATATGCTCAGAACTGAGGCTTCCCCTGCGCTTTGAAGAAATGTTTCCTGCTGCTGAAAACAGACGCTCTAATAGTGTCCCAAAACTTGGACATTTTCTGTCGTTTTCTCCTGTTTGTTTCTTCTCTTTGCTCATTGACATTGTTATCGCGCCCTCGAGGCTTCGAGGCAGAGGAATTTGCCTCAAACAATTTTTGTAATCGAGTTACTCGAGGAATCGTTTCAGCCCTAGTTATACTATACTAGCTGACTTTTCCTCTTTTATTTACAATTTCCTCGCTCGCTGCGGCGCTCATTTTCTGCTTATCAGTCGCCGGTTACTGAAGAGGAATCCAGCACCAGCACGAGACAACGATATGGCGCAACCAAACTTGATACTGTTACATGATTGGCTGTTAGTGTCACTCCCCAAGTTGCTAGGTTACCAGAGAATGAGCGCCTTTGTTCATACAACCAAACTTGCTTTGCAACTTCTGTTTTCTTTCGACGAAGAATAAAAAATATTGAACGTCTTATCGAGCACATTTTATATCGCTTTCGATCACGTGTCTATCGCGATACATATCGTTTTATCGCCCAGCTCTATTAGTAGGCCAGAGCTCTATTGGTGATACCAGGGAGGCCATACACAATATTAAGCAGGTTGTTTTAATGTTATGGCTGTTCAGTGTATATTCAAGCAATTCTCTTTTGAAGTATAAGTCAAATATATGACACAAGCACAGGGCTGTCAAGTGTCACGCATTGAGATTGATAGTCACGCATTTGGGTCTTTTGTCACGCTCTCCCGCCACACATTGTATTTGTCACACAGAAAAACTTACTATTTATCACATATTTAATATGCCTCAGCACCCAAAATGTATCTGTTCACACCACTGTCTCTATGGAACCAGGCAGGAATCAAGCTCATCTCCCCTGGAGTTCTAGATGAAACTGGACAGGTGTAAATGAACGTGGTTGTTCAAGCCACATATGTCAGTGCTATACTCCTCCCAAACGTAAGTACATCACTCGCAAGTGACTCACGAGTCGTGCATTACACCAGAAACAAATATGTTTTCTAACCAGCCCTGGCTAGCCCAGGTAGCCTTAACTACTCTTTCTCATATTTTCTTTCTGTAATCATACAATTGAATGTGTGCATAGAATGTGTTTTTTTCTATTATATTTTTTTTATTATATATATATATTTTTATTATTTTATTAATCTTTCTTTGTTACCTTTCATGTTTAAAGTTTTATGTGTAATCATGTGTCTGCATACATGTCTGTTTCTGCACACTAATTTTAGATCTGAAATTTAGATCTGTGTTTTCTCTAAATCCATTGAGAATTCATGGGTATTTTGCCAGTGAAAATGTTTGCAAATTCTGTAACCAGTTAATCGCTGTCCTACCCTGTATTTATATCTATTTCACTTTAAAATGAGACTTAACCTTCCTAATTTTGTCTATTTTCGTTGAACTATGTGTTTGGACCAGTATATACTATGCGTTTTGGCTCCTCCCGGGTCATTTTGACTCGGACACATTTAGTGGGGCAATAGGTCACACTTTTGCCCTTTTCAGTGCAATGAACATACATACAGACACAAAAATGCTCACATAAAATGTCCACTAACACACGCACCCAAAACACATGCTCCTGCACACACACATAAGCATTGGGCATTGCAATTCTTTAGGCCTCCAGAAAAAAGAAAAGCTTCTCATCTGTAAGTATTTCACACTTGTTATATGCATTTGTCCAGCTGGGGGAAAAATCTGATCTACCAACAAGCTTCACACACACACACACACACACACACACACACACACACACACACACACACACACACACACACACACACACACACACACACACACACACACACACACACACACACACACACACACACACAGGTTTTATTATTTACTGACATTAAAAATGGTGAAAATGGTTTCAAAACAATCTCCTGCCTTTGAAATATACCAGCCTGTAATTGTGCATCAACGTTTGTGCCTCTATATTGAAAATAATTCAAAATTTCAGTTTTTTTTACTTAAAAAATGAGGCGTTTTTGTATTTAATTAAGGTTTATTATACCAAATAATTTTATTTTTTTTTTGCAAAATATATGTTAATATGTTGGAAACAAGTTAGACTAAAAAGGTGAAAACAAATGGCTATCATATATACTTTATTTTTTATAAGCAGTCAAAACAGACAAGGTCAAGTTGACTCAGCGCTCCTAATTTGCATAGAAGGAAAATAGGAGGTTTAAATACACTTTAGAATGTCGCTCTGGATAAGGGGGTCTGATAAATGCTGTAAATGTAAAATATGGCCTGACTACATCAGACCTTAATGTGCTTGAGAGCGTGAAGTGGTTAAGACTATAAATTCAGAGTGAGGAGCTGATCCATTAGATTCTGTGGTTAGATTGCAAAGAAATGAATTTACTGGTGAAATTATTTATGCTGTCTCAGCTATATTTTCTGTAATATGATAGTCAGGTGTAGTCATACAGTTTAGGGTTTGTATAATAAGTAGGGTATGGGTGTAACACAAACTCTACAGTTCAGGTGACAAGATTCACTGCTTTTTATTTAGGTATTTATTTAGGTAAAGTTAGTGAATTTACTTCTGTTTATATAATTTGTTTTTAACTCTTTGGACACCTGGAATTATACATGGTTTTAGTCCAATAAAAAGAAATGCCTGGTGCTTTTACTGTTATATTAGATTAAGAACACATGATGGTTTAGCGAATTCAGAAAGATGTGTTGTCCATTAATCTAGAATACCAGCTTGACCATTGTTTATTGTTCACATAACTAAATAACTATTAACCCTGATGTTTTTTTTTTTAAGATTCAGCAAAATGTTGGGTTAATATTATCTTTCATGTGGGTTATGCAAGAATGAAAAACTTTTATTTGAAAAACATTCTATAATTATAAAAATTATCATTAAACATTATCATTAAACATTATCATGGATTTTACAATTTCTAAATACAACCATGTACTATTATTATAAAAGGATATGGGCATAACCGAGCAAAATCATACCAAATTTGGAAAAATTAAACAAAAACAACAAAAATATTTTTAGAGAGCAATTACTGTCGAATATGTTCATGTTAATTCACTTCACTACATTTGAGATCGGACAGAGACTCAGAGGATTGTGCAAGTGCAGGTAAGCATGGTGTTTAGTAATCATCAAACAGAATATCTGAGAGCAAAATGACATCAAAAACATCGGCTGAGCAACGATCGAAAGCCAGAAACAAAGGCTTGATACTTGACAGTAGCTGAGCAAATTTGCTCTAATAACACTTGAAATAAAACCAACCACACACAAGAAAATAGAACTGAGAATATGGAAAGGAGTGATGTAGTGCTACAGGTTATGTGGCTGGGTGTGGATGTGTATATAAAGGATTAAAGCAGAATATATCATATCCATATGCAGCTTATTTGCAGTCCAAAGATGTTCAAGTACTTGGACTGCATTAGATAGAATGTGTAAATCTGCGTGTTGCTTATTCCTTATTTTCAGGAAAGGTATATGGGATAAAAGCAAGTGCAGATATTTTAACAAGTAAACAAAACAAATGGAACTTTAAAAATGAGAATCATTAACATAAATCAGCAAACATATGAACAGTAACATGTCAACAAAAAACAACAACAAAAGCTTGCCATCCAAATACTGAATGACCAGAAGTTTAAACAGGGCTATTAACAAGTCATAACAAGACACAAGTGAGTGATTAGTGAAACTTTTAATAAGCCGGGGCGGATGACATAGTTCCTTTAGAACTACCGTAACACTTATAAAAAAACTCAATGTTTAAACTCAGGACTGAACCTCGGGCCACAAAGCTGTGAAATTCATACCTAAAAACATTTTTTATAAACAGGATAATATATATTTTTATATATTCTGGCTGTCTTTGTATTTACTTTTTTGTGCTTATCTATGTTTTATTTAAAATAATTTGATTTTAATGTCAGACAGACTTATCTCTAAATGTGCTACATCAATAATATTTTATTTTCTAACAATTTGTTCTGTTTTTCATTTGTGTCCCTGTCTTAGCAATGCTAAAAATATGACTTTATCTCCTTACAGTGATATGGAAATATATAACAATCCAGAGAAGGCCTTGTCTTTAACAGAGTCAAACACAGTTGATACATTGGGGAAAATTAAGGATAGAGGCCAATGGTCAAGTAAAGTTGAATTTCTTCTGGCAGTTGCTGGACAAATCGTTGGCCTAGGAAATGTTTGGAGGTTTCCTTACATGTGCTACAAGAATGGAGGTGGTAGGTTTTCAGAATGAACATGGTATTTCTTGAAGATGATTAACATATTCAAATAATTAAAAAATCAGTAAGTCATACTTTTGTTGAGATTGAAATAATTGTATTCAGTAATGCCTCAGTGTATAACACAGGTAAATTTGGATTAATGATTTGAATGACAACTGGGACTAGTTTCAGAACTTCAAATTAAAATTTAAATGCAAGTTTTATTAGTCACCCAAACTACATGTGCTTTTTTATTTTTTACATCTATAAATGTAGAAAATAGAAAAACATAATATGTTTTACAGTGTAGATTATGCAAAACGAGATATATTTGCTGTGCAAAATCAGGCTGAAGTAGTGGTTGGTGTGCAAATTCAGTCCAAAGGTGTGCAAAGTCCAAATTCTACTCCTATTCCCGATGTCCCTGAGATGGATTTGATAAAAAGAAGGATTTTAACAACTTGACTATACCATAAAATGCAACTTCACCAAATATGGCTTATGTTTCCAGGAGAAGGGTGCTAAATCTCACTGGCAATGTACATGAGCTGGGCAGTATAAGGTGGGAGCTGGCTGCGTGTCTCCTCTTGTCTTGGATCATCTGCTACTTCTGTGTTTGAAAGGGAGTGAAGTCTACAGGCAAGGTGAGAGCATCATGACACATATTCAGAAAGTATTGATGATGGACTTAAAAGATTATGGATGTCCTTAATTCAAGGCAAAATCTTTTTCTGGGCTTGAATGAACAGAATTTTTCTTTCTCAGGTGGTCTATTTCACTGCTACCTTTCCTTATGTTATGTTGATGGTGCTTTTGGTGAATGGGCTCATGTTGCCGGGAGCTGCTGATGGTATCAGGTTTTACCTCTACCCAGATTTTACGCGTCTCAAAGACCCACAGGTAAAAATATAAAGAAATACAGGATCTTGCATTAGAATTTTCTGTGTTGTAGCGTCCCAAATACAGTTTATTTATTTTTATTAATACACGTTTTTATATATTGATGAATACAAATTATGTAAATGTATGTACTGTACTGTTTCAGTATACTTACTTCCCACTTACTGTAATTTATCAATCACAGTTTTAGCTTAATTGGTTCAATTAAGAGTCTGCTGTATTTTCGGTATCATACTACAGATGCTTGTTGAGTAATTTTTCATTCCTGGTACTGTATGTAGGTGTGGATGGATGCTGGAACTCAAATTTTTTACTCTTATGCTCTCTGCATGGGCTGCCTCACTGCTCTCGGAAGCTACAACAAGTACAACAACAACTTATACAAGTGAGGGAAATCAGCTAATTTCAGGAAAGGGTACTGCAGGGCCAGGGTTGTGCACACACACACACACACACACACACACACACACACACACACACACACACACACACACACACACACACACACACACACACACACTGTTCTTATTAATTAATTATTGATTTAAATGTTAGATGTTGTGTTGATATGATAATGAGTACATGAAAATTTATTTATAAATATCTATTATAAAAAAATATGTATTTTTAACTATGTAAATGTGAAATTTATATTTTTCAAATGATCACAAACCCAAAGCCAGAGGGGTACCAGAGCTGTTAGCTTCATTGTTCAATTCCTTTACAAAATGTTTACACATAACCAGACAAATTTATTGCTCTTTGTATCTTTGATTTGCAGGGACTGTATTTGTCTGTGCCTGTTGAATAGTGGGACCAGTTTAGTGGCTGGCTTTGCCATCTTCTCGGTGCTGGGCTTCATGGCTTATGAGCAGGAGTCAGATATATCAACAGTAGCAGAGTCAGGTGACTGAATATAGAACTTATCTGCTTCAACTAGTTCCATCTAATTCACATACCCAGGAAGTCTGATGTTTTGGACATTTACAGGTGTCATCTATATATGATTAATTTTGTTTCGATTTCCCAGGTCCAGGGTTGGCCTTTATTGCATACCCCAGGGCAGTAGCGATGATGCCTGCTCCACAACTATGGGCCATTTGTTTTTTCTTGATGATAATTTTGCTAGGCTTAGACACTGAGGTCAGCAGGAAAAAAAATAATTAAATGCACTCTTCACTGATCTTAATTACTATCCATATTTTAATCTTTAAGGCTTGTGATGTGAGTCTAATTTTTTATATGTCTTTTCTGCTCATCCTGCTCTTTATCAGTGTTGGGAGTTTCCTCATTGGGCTGGTTATGGTAACAGAGGTCATTATTCTTTCTTCACCATCCTAAATACAATATCATTTGCACTCTATTATCATTGCTGAAAATGTGAGCTATAGTAAAATCCATAGAATCCTAGAATTATTCATCTAAAAAACATATTACATAGATACTGATATAAAAACCTTTCTGGTCATCTTGAATTATATTCTGACTCTTAGTTTCATTCTCTAGGGTGGCTTGTATATTTTCCAGCTGTTTGATTACTATTGTTGCAGTGGGATGACACTTCTTTTATTCGCCATTCTGCAGTCAGTGTGTATAGGATGGGTGTATGGTGAGTTCTCCACATAAAGCGTTTACAATTTGAAATAGTTCTGGCTGCAGAATCAGTTTTCCATAAGGTGAGTGTATAGTGAATAGAATAATGATAATGTATCAACGTATTATTCATTTTTTATAGGGGCTGATAGCCTGTATGATAACATTGAGGACATGATTGGTTATCAACCATGGTTCTTAATAAAGTACTCTTGGAAATACATCACTCCTCTAGTCTGTACTGTAAGTACCTGAAAATGTGTTTTGACTTTTGCTTACTTTAAATAAAACTCAACACATCTGCTACTGATAATAGATGCAGAGCCCCTACATTTTGTGATCATGGCTTCATGTACAGTAACTTTGCTGCCCTACATTTCAAGCACATGCTTCACAACATTTGAAGTAATAAACATTTTGTCTCACAATTTAATTATTAATTTAAATTCATGTTAATTTGAATTAAAAATTGAATGTTAATTGATAAAGCTATCAATCAGTGTCTTCTAATTAGAAAAGTTAGATTAAGATGACCATAAATGTGTTATATAGCTAGAAAGCTGGATATGTTTCTATAACTCAATACACAGCATTAACAGGTATATGTATATCGCACTTATTATAACCAGGGAAAACACAAGTTATATCATGAGGCCAACAGCACAGGGTCATGTAAAGTGTTCCTTTCTCATGTTCATGTTTCCCTCTATTTCCCTCCAATGCACACATTTATTAAAAATAAAGCAATGTAGCATCATAGCATTCTTCATAACACTGACCACCTATTTTATTGTTCAATTTGTCTGTTGGCTGTTCCAGTCCTATGTCAGGCATCAAAGAACACTGTTTAACACAGGTGAAAACTATTTAAAAAGCAGGCATACAAGTCCTAGTACAAACAGGCAAAACTAGACAAAAAGCAAGAATCCAGAAACAGAAAATGAAAATAGAATAAAAAACAAAGGCTCTATAATCCCCAACAAGTAATTACTTCACAGGGAGTCAGTGCTGTGAAGGTGAAATAGTTTGAGTGTGTGTTATTGTATTTTTGACAGTGGCTCTATTTGTTGTTGTTGGAAATTAAGTCCAACTCTAATTCTGCTATTGAGATGACACCCTATGGCAAGTGAGAAAACTGGTATAGGATAGAATGATTAAGTTATTATCATGTTTGGTTAGGCAACCTGCTGTGATTCTCACTTGTTTTAATCAATGCCATTATATGTTTAAAAATATATGTTAAAAAAAAAACAAAAACTAAAATTTGAACAGGACAAAACATGTGCTACAGAATATAGCAGATGTAATGAACACTGAGTAGGATCCATATGTGAAGAATGAAGAAAGAGCAAACAAAATCCAAAACGGTAACAATAGAGCATAAATAAAGAGTTTAGCAATAATGAAATCAGTCTGCAATGCAAAAAATCCGATAAAATCAAAACAAAATATAGCACAAATTCAAAATACAGAAAACAGGTCAAGACCAGAGAACACAGGCAAGACCAGAGCAACACAGGCAAGACCAGAGCAAATAACAAACGGCTTGGTAACGCAGGGTTAAGTTGATGATATTTTGTGCGTAACGTAGTGTGAGCATGGTTTATATACTCGTAAATATGGAAGTAGAGGCCGAAAAACATTGAAATCCGGAAGTGGCTAGAATAGGGTTATGAGTGGCTGAGGGTTTGTCTATAAGGGTTAAGTCTAATAATCTCATGCATTTACAGAGTTATAGATAATATGGGTATGAATTTAAAAGTATATATTTTTCTTTAGGGTACATTTGTCTTCTCTCTGGTGAAATTCACTCCTCTGAAGTTTAACAATATAATTGAATACCCCTGGTGGGGCTATGCTATTGGCTGGTACTTCACACTCTCTTCAACTCTCCTGGTTCCTCTTTGGATGATCTATGCTCTCCTTATGTCCAGTGGCTCATTAGGGCAGGTATGTTCACTAAATGATTAAGCCTCCTATACTCTTATCTGACATATCCAATGAAATCGATTGCTTATTGTTTTCCTCATACTTACTGATTGTAACGTCTATCCTTTGACCATCTATAGAGATTGCACATTCTCTGCACCCCAGAAAGAAAATTTCCCCGGAAAAACTACCCAGGTCCTATTGGCTTAACAGCTGTACCACTAAGGCAAGCAGATCTTTGAAGTGAAAGCACAGTCGTTGATTTAGGGCACTTGTCCACTGTGGGGGAACTATTTGTCTCCTTCTACATAAATTTTACACACAGGCTTTTTTAAGCAATTTCATGCTAAATTTTAAATATTATATTTTAAGCTTCTAGAGGCAATGTTTCATTTCTAGAATTGCTTGATTTACGACAGTGTTATAGCCAGTGCTTGTAAACTAATTTCTCTGTGTTCTTCCTAGAATTGCCTCCAGAATCACTGATAAAGATAAGCACAATAAAAACATGTTTAGCATCTTCTTTTCTCTCACTGTTCACTAAAAAGGAAGCTAACTCTTACTGAGATAACATTGTTGAAGCAAACTTTTTTCTAAAAAACCCTGTCACAATTGTTGCCATTCATATAATTTCTCATAAAAAAATACAAGTGACAATTATCCAACTTTTGACAGCAACGCTACATCTCTGCTAAGATTGTGCTCTGGATTAGAGGGTTTTTAATATGGATTGAATATTTGTACTCGACTATAACATTGTACACCTCCAATATTGGTGCAAGGAAAAATTAGCTAAAATAGATGGCAAAATAAACTCAAAATGCGATAGGTGTGAACAAGCCACTGCTGATCTCTTGCACTCATTCTGGACCTGCATAAAGTTGACTCAGTTTGAAATCCATTTTTGAGTCCATTTTTTTCCTCTTTGAGTGCCATTTCTGCAGTAATTCCTGAAGGTGTACTTTTGAGTTGCGACTTTAACCAAGCTCTCTTTAAGCTCTCTTTAACCAAGTCCTGAATCTGGATAATTTTATGCATTGAGCTGTGGTCATGTGATCTATGTGACTATGATCATATTATGGTTGTTGATGCCAGAACGCTGGTTTGGGTCTTTCAGAATCTGCTGATCTACTGGGATTTTCACACGCAACCATCTCTAGAGGAGATACAGAATGGTGCAAAAAACAAAAACAAAAATCCATTACTGAAGCCATTGGTCTGTATCTTCATTTTACTACTGCAATTCAATTCAAGTTTTCAATTCAAGTTTATTTGTATAGAGCTTTTTACAATTGGCATTGTCACAAAGCAGCTTTACAGAACATTAACATGGAACAAAGGGTTAATATAAAGATTAATATAATACAAAATTCAAGATCAATATTAGATAAATTTAAATGTGTTTGTATTTATCCCCAATGAGCAAGTCTGAGATGACTCAGGCAGCAGCAGTAGCAAGGAAAAACTCCCTTGAATGGAAGGAAGAAACCTTGAGAGGAACCAGACTCAGAAGGGAACCCATCCTTGTATGGGTGACACTGGGGGTGTGACTATAAATATACAGTCTGACATATGTTGTAATGATGCAAAAGACCACATGGAGTTGGCATCTCTTCTTTAGTATAGCAAAGTCTAACTGGAGCTGGTAGATCTCTAGATGCCTCAGGATTCTCACAGAGTCGGCCCCATCTCAGTGGAGGTCCAAAATCTTCATTGCACGGAAGACAATCGGAGCTGGTACAATGTCTGGATGCCCCGGACAGGTGGAAAGAGAGAATCAGTGGAGAGGGATTTACGGAGCTGCTGTTCATAAGATTAGAAAAATGATAATGTGCATTTGGTCTAATGTAATACAGCACAATATTGTGGGATGTATTATGTGTACGCCTGACTAAAGTGATAAGTTTTTGACCTACATTTCATAATCTACAAACTGGGAAAGTGTGTCTTAGCCCCGAACACTATCAGGAAGACTATTCCAAAGTTTGGATGCTAAATACGAAAACTCTCTACTGCCTTTAGTAGACTTAGATATTCTGGGAACTACCAGGAGTTCTGAGTTTTGTGATTTCATAGAGCATGAAGAATTGTAGCGTGTTAGAAGACTAGTTAGATACATGGGAGCTAAACCATTAAGAGACTTGTACGTAAGTAGCAGCAGTTTGTAATCAATTCTAAACTTAACAGGTAACCAGTGTAGAGATGATATAATTGGGGTTATATGATCATATTTTCTTGTCCTGGTAAGAACTCTGGCAGCTGCATTTTGGACTAACTGTAGTCTATTTAATAAAGATGCCGGACAACCATCTAGTAAATCATTACAATAGTCCAGTCTAGAGGTCATGAATGCATGAACTAGCTTCTCAGCATCAGATACATATACTGTAGGATGTTTCTCAGCTTGGCAATATTTGTAAGCTGGAAGTAGGCTGATTTTGTAATGATTTTCAAAAGACAAGTTGCTGTCTAATATAACACCCAGGTTTTTCACTGTTGAGCTACTAGTAACAATAAACCCCTCTAAATGGAAGTTGAATTGTGAGAGCTTCTGTGTACTGGTTTTTGGTCCGATATGTAGTATTTCTGTCTTATCAGAGTTTAACAGCAGAAAATTACAGGTCATCCAATCTTTTATCTCTATATTGCACTCAGTTAATTTGGACAATTTAGCTATTTCATCTGGTTTTGACGAGATGTATAACTGTGTATCGTCAGCATAACAGTGGAAACTAATCCCATGCCTTCTAATGATGTTCCCTAAAAGAGGCATGTATATCCAGAAAAGCAAAGGTCCTAGAACTGATCCTTGAGGGACCCTGGCAGTAAACTAGATAGGTATCGATCAGACAGGTAGGATCTAAATCAACTTAAAGCCTGTCCATGAATACCTGTGTAATTTTGTAAGCAATCTTGGAGAATGTTGTAATCTATAGTAGTAGTAGTAGTAGTAGTAGTAGTAGTAGTAGTAGTAGCCTTTATTGTCACTGGACTGTACCAGTCAAATTAGCTATCAACCTGCCCATACATACAATACATACAATATGACAAGGGACAGGACAGGAAGATAGGGGATTTGAAAAAGAATACAGCATAACATGAGGGAAGGGAGGAGAGAAAAAACAACCCCCAGACTAAGCTCCTGTGGGGAGTACAGTGTGGGAACAGAAAAAAACACCTCAGCAACATAAGCATATAATCAGTATGCCATAAACACACAACTTCCAACAGGGGAGGGAAGTGGGGGGTGGAGGTAATCCAGCACAGGCAAACAGCCATTCAGTCCTGCAGCCATCTGCGGTGCTGGTCACAGACCTGCTTGTCAGACTGGCGGTGCAAAGCGGCGAATGCGTGGGATGGGGGGTGAGTGCATATCTTTATATACAGTATATGTGTGTGTATGTATGTGAGAGTGTAGGCCTGGAGAGTCGCTGCTCCCGGCATCAAATCTCTGTGCCTCAGTCCGCAAGATTGTCATAGCGATACACAGTAAGTTGCCATGGAGACAGCCTTGATCAGGTCCCACACAGAGTCAACAATCAGCAGGTGTCTGTGGAAGTGGGGGAAGGAACGTCTTGCTGCAGTGCTCTTCCAGGGGAATTGTTGTTCCAACAGCTGCCTTGGCCAAGGCCAGTGCTGGCTGAGGGGAGCCAAAAGCAGATAAGATTGGGATTGTTTGGTCTTGGGGCGAGTAGACGCATTCCAATTTACACGACTACTCTCTTAGTCCATTCTGGTCTCCAAATCGATCCATTTTCCTTTCCAAAGCAGTGAGCTTCTCCATGATGTTATCCAAAGCAGTATCCAAAGCAGTGAGCTTCACCATGATGCTATCCATATTGCAGTTAATAGTCCCAGCCTCAGTGCTGACCGCTCTGCCCACTGCATCAATCATGACGGGCAGCCTTGGGAGGGTTTGGCGAGTTGTCACCGTTTTCTGATTTCCTCGATAAACCAGGGCAATGTCTAATCCAATCAGCGGAACTCCTGTCATCATGGTTCCGAATAGGTAGATATCTTCAATGTCCTTCACAGAAAGTGTCGCCAGACACACGATCCGCCACCTCTCCCACGCGTCCATCGTACAGCCAGCTGCGATCGTTCCGGCAGGGCAGGCAGGTTCCCCCGAACCCAAGCTTCTCTTCAAGAAGATGGTGTCAATTGCATTGAGAGACCAGTTTATCAAATCCATGATATTTTTAGTTTGGAGAGCAGTGCGGAGAGAGTCTCTCAAAGTATAAGACAATAGACGAGACGAGAGGTGCAAAGCAGGGAAAGTAAGGGGGAGGAGAGGGGAATAAAATGCGACTGCATTCGTTGAGATCCAAAAGAGCTATAGTGTCGAATGAAGCACTAAGGTCAAGTAGAACTAATAGTGACATGCAGTCTTGGTCTGAAGCTAGGAACTTTTTCACAAGTGCAGTTTCTGTGCTATGATGGGGTCTAAATCCTGACTGAAACTCTTCAAAGATATTGTTCTTCTGTAAGAAGGAGCACAGTTGAATAAACACAACCTTTTCTAGTATTTTAGACATAAACGGAAGGTGTGAAATAGGTCTGTAATTTGATAGTTCATTGGGATCTAAATTAGGTTTCTTAATGAGGGGCCTATTAACTGCCAACTTGAAGGATTTAAGGACGTAACATAAAGATAGCGAGGTGTTCATAATATTAAAAAGAGGCTCACCAGCTGTATGTAACACTTCTTTCAGTATTTTAGTTGGACCTGGGTCTAGTGATCAGTAGTAATAAGTTTATTTAACTCTTCCAGTCCTGTACTTGTAAAGCACTGTAGTTGTGAGTGTAGAGCTTTAGGTGGAACTGGATAACGAGATGCTCTCATATGCTGAACATCAACTATTTTTTTCCTGATACTTTCAATTTTATCAGTAAAGAATCTCATAAAGTCCTCACTACTGAACTGTGATGGAATAGTGAGTTCGGATCTCTGTTTTTTTTGTTAATCCTGCCACTGTTCTAATTAGCCGTATGTCACGTCACTTTCAAATAAAAACCTGCGATTGTTCCAGTTATTTTCTATTAGTTTGCTCAGGTGCTCAGCTCTAGCAGCTTTAAGAGCCTGTACAGTACAATATATACTGTAGCTGGGCATACTGTCCTTATACTAAAAACCTCAAATTTAGTTTTTATCCACTTTCGCCACTCCACTTTAGTTATCAGTGACATCTATTCCATGTGATATTAAATCTAGCGCATGATTAAGATAATGAGTTGAGTTAAATTAGGTTAGTAGGTCAAGAAATGTGAGTCCTAACGCATCGTTTGTGTCTTCAACGTGAATGTTAAAGTCTCCTACAATTAACGCTTTATCAAAATTAATCAATAAGTCTGAAAGAAAATCTGCAAATTATCTAATAAAAATCAGTGTAGGGTCCTGGGGGTCTATCACAGTTGCAAGAGCAAGAGACATGAGGAATTTTTTCGTATGCATGTGCAACATTAAGAACAAGCACTTCAAATGAATTAAATCTATGACATATTCTCTGAGTAGCAGTGAGGAAATCACTAAAGATAGTGACACTTTTTACCCCTTTTCCAACAAAAAGAACTGAGTGCTGGTACTGTAGCTCAGTGGTTAAGGTGTTAGGCTACTGATTGGAAGGTGATGGGTTTGAACCCCAGTTCCACCAAGCTGCCACTGCTGGGCCCCTGAGCAAAGCCCTATTTAGTTATGTGGTGCACCTGAATGAATGTATCTAATGCAATTTAATTATTTTCATGTTATTTAGTTATGTGGTGCACTTGATATGTAGTGCACTTGAATGAATGTATCAAATGCTCATTAATTCAACACCCTTTTTACCCCTTTTCCACCAAAAAGGTGGAACCCATGACCTTCTGATCAGTAGCCCAACACCTTAACCACTGAGCTGCCACATCCCACCAACTTTTAACCAGCACCAGCGCTAGCTCTGAACCAGCACTCGGTTCTTTTTGGTGGAAAAGGAGTAAAAAAGAGAGCGTTGAATTAATGAGCATTTGATACATTCATTCAAGTGCACTACATATCAAGTGCCCTTAAAATGTAGTGCACTTGAACTAATGTATCAAATGCTCATTAATTCAACGCCCTTTTTATGAGCTATTTAATTATGTGGTGCACTTGATTTGAAGTGCACTTGATTTGAGGTGCACTTGAAATGAAGTGCATTTGATATGAAGTGCACTGGATTTGAAGTGCACTTGATATGTAGTGCACTTGAATGAATGTATCAAATGCTCATTAATTCAACACCCTTTTTACCCCTTTTCCAACAAAAAGAACTAAGTGCTGGTAGCTCAGTGGTTAAGGTGTTGGGCTACTGATCGGTCATGGGTTTGAACCCCAGGTCCACCGAGCTGCCACTGCTGGGCCCCTGAGCAAGGCCCTATTTAGTTATGTGGTGCACTTGAATGAATGTATCTAATGCAATTTAATTCTTTTTATGGTATTTAGTTATGTGGTGCACTTGATATGTAGTGCACTTGAATGAATGTATTAAATGTTTATTAATTCAACGCCCTTTTTACCCCTTTTAAACCAAAAAGGTGGAACCCATGACCTTCCGATCAGTAGCCCAACACCTTAACCACTGAGCTAAATTAAAATGTAGTGCACTTGAACTAATGTATCAAATGCTCATTAGTTCAATGCCCTTTTTATGAGATATTTAATTATGTGGTGCACTTGAATTGAAGTGCACTTGATATGAAGTGCACTTGATATGTAGTGCACTTGAATGAATGTATCAAATGCTCATTAATTCAACGCCCTTTTTACCCCTTTTCCACCAAAAAGAACCGAGTACTGGTAGCTCAGTGTTTAAGGTGTTGGGCTACTGATCAGAAGGTCATGGGTTTGAACCCCAGGTTCATCAAGCTGCCCCTGCTCCTCATGCTTATAGATATATCCTGATGGGGTAGAATGATTTATCCATCTGATAGCTGCATGAATGTAGACGTGTAAAGGTGTTCCCATGAAGTGTACAGTATATGAGTGCTCACTAGCTGATTTCCCTTTTTCTTGCTGACTGCAATGTTTCACCACAACCTCAAATTTATAGGCAAATTTTTAATTTTGTTTGCGCAAGGCAAAGAGGCAGCAACATTACACCAAAGATCTAAACTGGAACCTGTTTTTTTAATGTACAAGCTCCCATGCAATATCACAGTGCATGCATTTAGGATATTGAGGCCTGGACAATTAACATTTTTTTTCAATTAAATGAAAACAAATCAGAACTAATTAAAAGATATTCAGTTAAATAATTTAGGATGAAGATGTTTTATTCTAAACTCCCCTCAGATTTGATTAGCAAATAAACAGTGTGTTGAACTAATCAACTAATGATTTCTAAAAGTAAGAAATTTCCATCTTTTCAGTACATGGAAAAAGTTATTCGTGACTCACATCATTTGGACTATTTTAATTCACTGACATCAACAAGGCTTCTGTAAATGTGCCTCACAGTAGCAGCCCCAGTCATACTGGACATACTTTACCTGCTTTTTTTCAGATTTTTATATCCTATTAACTAACATAAAATATGTTAAATGAATTAACTTATAACTTTCATTTCCTTTCCTTTCATTTCCTTTACTTCTTGTCTCCCAGAAACAAAACTGAAAAATCACATCAGAAATAGCCCTATAAGTAGAAACTTTTTTAAAGGAACTGTAGTTCATATAAAAATTTGACATTAGTATAGGATATTGGAAAGATATTAACACTCATAAAGATACTGACATTGAGCTGGACTGCAAACACCTTACACTTGTTTTGTCAAACAGACATGTACAATATCATGAATTCAGTGTATGGGGGGAAAAAAGAATGTTCTGAAAGCTACGGGAGAAACCGTAGTACCCAGAGGAAACCCCCGAGGCACGGGGAGAACATGCAAACTCCACACACACAAGGTGGAGGCAGGAATTGAACCCCCAACCCTGGAGGTGTGAGGCAAACGCGCTAACCACTAAGCCACCGTGCCCCCCTAAATTGTAAATTTCCTTGGATAATTTAGCAAATTCATATGCCTCTCAGAGGAAAACCTGTTCAACCAGTTGCACTCACATACTCCAGCAACCTGGTGCCTGATATATAAGAGTGATGTGCAGCTCATTCTTTATTCCAAGGAAGATAATTCACCCAAGTTTAGTATTTAGTATCCAAGGACTTCTTACACTTCTGTCTCCCTCCATCAGGTAGTCTCAAGTGCTTTTTTAAAATCATTTTCTCTCTTTACTAATATGTTTGAAAATTACTCAATAATTATTTTAGCAGAACAATTGTTAACGATAATGATAAAGGAATCATTAGATTTGTTGATTTGTAGAGTTTGTTGATCATCATCATCTTCTTCTTCTTCTTCTTCTTCTTCTTCTTCTTCTTCTTCTTCTTCTTCTTCTTCTTCTTCTTCTTCTTCTATAGCATATATAGCAGTTTTTGCTAACTATCTAAATTACATTCCTGCCTAACCTAATTTTCCAACCACTGAAAGTCTTAGATTGCGCGTACTAGTACCTGTTTAAGAACACTTGTACTTATGTTTGTCAGATTATACAGTATATGTATTTTGTCAAGAAAATGGCAATATGATGTCATGTCTTTTTCATTTGTTTCTTTTATGAAGTTAATAAAATAGATTATTGCATTTAAGTAATTTTACTTTTTAAATCCCTGAAGTGGCACAATTACTAGCTAGAAGTGTGCAATGTAATTTTTGGTATTTCTTAGAAAATGTAGAGACAATATTCAGGCAGTATTTTTAAGAAGCATTGATGTAAGTTGACATATATGTAGATGAAATTCTTAACCATATTTCAAACAGAAACCTTTTCAGTCTTGGGTGTGAACAGTAGAGGTGCATTTACTGTACTGGATTTAAGCAGAATTTGTCTAATAAATAAATGTAAATGCCAAGGACTTGTGTAGGAAAGTGTGTAATAATAAACGCAATATTTTTGTGTTTGCCCCCATTTTGCATGAGTTTAACTCAAAAATCTAAGACTTTTTCTACGTACACAAAAGGTCCATTTATCTCAAATATTGTTCACAAATCAGTTTAAATCTGTAAGAATGAGCACTTTTCCTGTGCCAAAATAATCCATCTACCTCACTGGTGTGGCATATCAAGATGCTGATTAGACAACATGGCACCGTGCATTATCATGCTGCAACATGAGGTGATGGTTGTGGATGAATGGCACAACAATGGGCCTTAGGATCTCGTCACTCTATCTCTGTGCATTCAAAATGCCATCAATAGAATGCACCTGTTGTTGTTGTCCATAACATATGCCTGCCCACACTATAACCCCACCACCACCACGGGCCACTCAATCCACAATGTTGACACCAGACGCTGTCTGCCATCTGCCCTGTACAGTGAAAGCCAGGATTCATCCATGAAGAGAACACCTCTCCAAAGTGCCAGACGCCATGGAATGTGAGCATTTGCCCTCTCAAGTCAGTTACAACAATGAACTGCAGTCAGTTCGAGACCCCAATGAGGACGATGAGCATGCAGCTGAGCTTCCCTGAGATGGATTCTGACAGTTTGTGCAGAAATATTTAGGTTATGCAAACCGATTATTTCAGCAGCTGTCCAGGTGGCTGGTCTCAGACAATCTTGGAGGTGCTGGATGTGGAGGTCCTGGGCTGGTGTGCTTACACGTGGTCTGCGGTTGTGAGGCTGGTTGGATGTACTGTCAAATTCTCTGAAATTTATAGCATGGTATGGCTTAAGGTAGAGAAATGAACATTCAATTCATGGGAAGCTCTGGTAGACATTCTTGCAGTCAACATGCCAATTGCATGCTCCCTCAAAATGTGCGACATCTGTGGCATTGTGCTTTGTGATAAAAACTGCACATTTTAGAGTGGCCTTTTATTGTGGCCAGCCTGTGCAATAAATAAGGCAAGCCTGTGCAATAATCATGCTGTCTAATCAGTCTAATCTAACCTGTAAGGTGGATGGATTATGGCAAAGGAGAAGTGCTCACTAACACAGATTTAGACAGATTTATGAACAATATTTGAGAGAAATAGGCCTTTTGTGTACATAGAAAAAGTCTTAGATCTTTAAGTTAAGCTCATGAAAAATGGGGGCAAAAAAAGTGTTGCGCTTATAATTTTGTTTAGTGTAAATGCTTAAAAACATGTTTTTTTCCTCCTTCTAGTGATATGGCGATACATAATGATCAAGAGATGGACTTGTCCTATCCAGAGTCAAACTCAAACTCAGGAAGAATTAACACGGCCAATATGGCCTTTAATAATACAGCCAAAATGAAAAAAAGAGGCCAGTGGTCATGTAAAGTTGAGTTTCTACTGACTGTTGCTGGACAAATCATTGGACTAGCAAATGTGTGGAGGTTTCCTTACTTGTGCTACAAGAATGGAGGTGGTAGGTTTGCAGAATGGTATTTCTTTTTAAAGATCCTTATCAAATGATTAAGAAATCAACGAGTCATGTTTGTTTTGTCTAATAATAATATTGCTTACTGTATTCTTCAGTATAGATATTTTTTAACTATTTTCAGGGGCAGGCTTGGAAAAAAAGGAAATTGCTTTTAAAGGGCTTAAAATAACATATCTTAAATACATATACATGCCATGATTTGTGATACAACGTAGGACAACACTCCTGCTTAGTTTCTACATTGCGTCCTGCATCTTTTGTTTTGTTGTTGCCTGGATTGCTGAACTTCGCTATAACTTAAATGCAAATGTGCATTTACATCATCCAGAATCCAGAGTTTCTCAACTGCTTCACCTGCCTGTGATAATGATGCCTCCCGGCCAGATGCACTAAAGGACTTCTACGCTCGGTTTGAGGTCTAGAACAATGAAGCGGCAAGGAAGACCTTCCCTCCCCCCAATGATCAGGTACTCTGTCTACAGTATCTACGGCCAATGTGAGGAGATCTCTATGCAGAGTTAACCCACAGAAGTCTGCAGGACCAGACAACATTCCTGGCAGGGTGCTCAGGGAATGTGCAGGACAGCTTTTGGATGTCTTCACTGATATCTTCAACATTTCACTGCGCAACGTTGTTGTTCCTACGTGCCTCAAGACAACCACTATAATCTCACTCAAACCCATTGTAATGAAATGCTTTGAGAAGCTCATCATGAGGCACATCAAGGCTCAGCTACCACCACCACTTGACCCTCTTATTCACCTGGACAATAAAGACACTTACAGTACATACCTGTACAAATGCTGTTCATACACTTTAGTTCAGCATTCAACACAATCATCCCTCAGCACCTGATTGAGAAGCTGAACCTGCTGGGATTGAACACCTCCCTCTGCAACTGGATCCTGGACTTCCTGACTGGAAGACCTCAGTCAGTCCGGATCGAGAACAGCATCTCCCGCACCACCACAGTGAGCACTGTAGACCCTCAGGACTGCATGCTCAGCCCATGTGCAACAGCTAACTGCCTGGTTTAGAGCCAATAACCTGTCTCTGAATGTTGATAAAATTAAAGAGATGGTTGTTGTCTTCAGGAGAGCACAGAACATCCACTTGCCAACATCGATGAATCCTC
Organism: Tachysurus fulvidraco; assembly: GCF_022655615.1. Taxonomy (NCBI): domain Eukaryota; kingdom Metazoa; phylum Chordata; class Actinopteri; order Siluriformes; family Bagridae; genus Tachysurus; species Tachysurus fulvidraco. Next base: position 15,814,497 of record NC_062522.1, read on the forward strand.
TGTAGAGATCATCATGAGCACCAAATTTCTTGGTGTTCATCCTTTACCTGGTCAACCAACACCGGCTCCATCACCAAGAAAGCCCAGCAGTGTCTCTACGTTTTACAGAGGTACCTGTAAATGGAGGGACCATTGAGAGGATTTGAGCAGCTGTATCACTGTCTGGTTTGGGAATTGCACCATCCCGGATGGCAAGACTCTGCAGCGGATAGTGAGGACAGCTGAGAAGATCGTTGGAGTCTCTCTTCCCTCTATCATGGACATTTACTGTACACCACACGCTGCATCCGCAAAGCCAACATACAGTATTTACACTGGTCTGCACTGTTTTTGTGTATTGTCTTTTGTGTAATGTCTTGTATTTTTTGTTTGAACTGTCTTTTGTCCTGCACTGTCGTTTTGTCTTGTCTTGCACTATTTGCATCAGGTTGCACAAATGCACTTTATGTGGCTAGCTCTGTCTTTGTGTCGATAGCTCTTTCTTTGTTTTATGTAGCACCAAGGTCATGGAGAAACATTGTCTCATTTCACTGTGTACTGCAACAGCTATATATGGTTCATATGACAACAAAATCTTCTTGACTTGACTTCTCATGTATTTATTGGCTGCTTATATACAATTTTTAATAGCAAATCACATTCTTATGAGTGGGGTGTGATGCACCATGTGGACTGCAGGCAATCACTATGCTGCTGTAAGTATAAATCATTTTAGCCCAAATGTCAGAGACTGTGTCTGTCTTCCTCAGGAGTGTTTTTAATACCATATTTGATCTTCCTGTTTGCCTGTGGCATTCCACTCTTTCTCTTGGAGATATCATTGGGTCAATATACCAGTCAGGGTGTCATCACCTGCTGGAGGAAAATTTGCCCCTTGTTTCAAGGTGAGTCTTTATACTTTTAACCTAAAAGAAATGTGACGTAACATGTGAAGTACCTACAGATAACTTGGTACTACAGTATAGGCATGAGGACGGTTAATTTAGTTTTCTTGTATCTTGGCAAAGCCCCTGTGCTAAAAGCAACTCATCCATTTCTGGAACATCTCCATTGCTGGTAAACCAAGTGACTGAGGGTGAAGGTAATTTGTAATTTGAATAGAATTTCAAAGTCTTTTGCTGCATGTTACTATAAATGACAAATTTGACAATCAGCACAATAATTTAATAATTCACTAACAATTCAACAAAAAATATACCGAATATATACTGAATATCAACCTCATTAGGACACTATGGGGTGTTTATTTAAATCATTTCACTATTCTCTTATTGTGTATTTTATCCTCTGGATTCTCTGTATTTGGATCCCTCTGATTCTTCTTCTCAATAACTTTAATCAAGAAATGTGTTTTGATGGCCTAGACTCCCTTAGGAGAAGCCACATTGCACCCACTAATGTATTCATTCAATCATTACCCACCACTTGTGAAGATGGTGAATATAGAGATGTCAATTTAATTATTAAAAGTAAATGAATTAAATTAATAGTACATCATAAACTAAACACCAGTTCAAAGCTCAAAAACATTAAGCATTTACTGCTCAAATCAGGGTTATTAGAACCCACCTTCTCAGGCAGGCCCAAGGGTAATGTCCTCAGATGAATAATGTGATTGGCCCAAACACAACACATCTAAGCTGAAAATACAATGTGTTGGCTGAAAAAAATTCAAGGCAAATGATGCCAGTTAAGAAGCTGTTATGAAGCTGTTAATGCAATATTCATAGTATATGCAAAGATGACATGGGGGACAGACTGTCTTGCTTAAAGAAAAACAAAATCCTGGTCAGTTTACAGTACTCATGTAAAAGTTCAAAGAATGAGTCTATTTGATGATTGTACACTGACTTTTATAAGTTTATAATTTTGACTTCTGATCTCCAGGAATAGGCTTCGGAAATGTACTGCTCCTTTTGTATTGCATTATCTACTACATTATCGTCATGGCCTGGACATTCTTCTATCTTTTTACCTCTTTTAGTACTGAGTTACCATGGGCTAACTGCAGCAATGCCTGGAATACTGGTACTTATATTATAAATAAAAACCACACAAAATGTATTATATGCTTGTTTATATGTAAACAAATATTGAATATTCAGCTCTGTCTTTTCTTCTTAACAGAAACCTGTTTTGAATTTGATAAAAAGGACAATTTTAGCTACTCTAGTATACCAGAGAATGCAACTTCACCTGCTAGAGAGTTCTGGGAGTGAGTCGGTTTATAGTGTATTCACAATAAATCCATTATATTATTAAATGTATAAGAAGATAATTGCACAATACGGCTTATGTTTATGTTTTCCAGGAGGAGAGTGCTAAATCTAACTAGCAGTGTACATGAGCTGGGCAGTGTTAGGTGGGAGCTGGCTGCGTGTCTCCTCTTGTCTTGGATCATCTGCTACTTTTCAGTGTGGAAGGGAGTGAAGTCTACAGGGAAGGTGAGAGCTTCAAGACAGTTATTCATAAGGTACTGATGAGGCACTTGGATGTCCTGTTTAACTGTAGACTGAGTGTCTGGAAGTATAATATTTTAGCATTTTCTATTCATCTGTCCCTACATCTGTTTGCCAATATTTAGAAAAAACTCCTAAAGAACTAGAACTTTCTTGTCTTGAATGAGAAAAAACTCCTTTTCTCAGGTGGTCTATTTCACTGCAACTTTTCCTTATGTGATGTTGGCGGTGCTGTTAGTGCGTGGACTCACGTTGCCTGGGGCCATTGATGGCATAAGATTTTACCTCTACCCAGATCCTGCAAAACTCAAAAACCCACAGGTAGAAAAATATGAAGAAATCTGACCAAGTTTAATACATAATGAATAGTGCATTGGTATATTGTTTTTTGTTTAGATGATGTAACAGTTTGAGTTTATACTTTCAAAATGTGGTTCATCACTCACTTGTCTGAGCTTAATCAATGATCAAAAAATTATAGAATCAAGTTTTGTTGTCTTTTCTGTGTAATTCTGCAAATGATTATTGAGTAATCTTGCTTTCATGACATGTAGGTGTGGATAGATGCTGGAACGCAGATTTTTATGTCTTCTAGTCTTTGCATGGGCTCCCTCACTGCTCTAGGAAGCTACAACAAGTATAACAACAACTGCTACAAGTGAGGGAAACAAACCTACTAATAACTTACATTCTTAATGCTTATTAAATGTAAATTAGAACTATAAAGCCCAACAATACAACAGGAAAAATTGTAGTTCCTTAGCTGCATTTCTTGGGGTGTATAATTTACTGAATTTATGAACATTTAAATAGTTGTAATTTCAGTATGTGCTAAGCATCATTTTAGAATCTCCACTCACATTAGTATACACACACACACACACACACACACACACACACACACACACACACACACACACACACACACACACACACACACACACACACACACAAATACATTTTTAACTAGAGCACAGAGTATGTAAAAAATGCCAAATGTCAAATGATTGTCCATTGTGGTAGGCCGATTCATGGCTACCTTTACACATAACCCAATAACTAGGCTGGTCATTTAAAGCTTGCTGTATTTTTGCTTTGCAGGGATTGTATTTATCTGTGCCTTTTGAATAGTGTGACCAGTTTTGTGGCTGGCTTTGCCATCTTCTCTGTGCTAGGCTTCATGTCCTATGAGCAGAAGGCAGACATTTCAACAGTGGCAGAGTCAGGTGACTGAATATCTAACCGATCTTCTAAGTTACAACAAGTACACATATCCAGGAAGTCTGATGTGTGGAACCCGAAAAAATGTTGTTTGCTTTCCCAGGTCCAGGGTTGGCCTTCATTGCATACCCTAAGGCAGTATCGCTGATGCCTGCTCCACAACTGTGGGCCATTTGTTTCTTTATTATGATTATTTTGCTAGGACTGGACACCATTGTGAGTGCAAAATCAATTTAAAGCAGCCCTGCATACATTTTCTCATGGTTTTACTTCAGTAACTCTGAGTGTAAATAAGTACATAAGCACTTTTGTTCTGTCAACACTCCTCTTTACAGTTTGTGTGTTTGGAGGCACTGATGACTGCTGTAACTGACATGTACCCCTCATTCTTCCTCTTTGGTCATCGCCGCAAAGGTTTCCTGCTCATCATTTGTGTGGGGTGTTTTCTGTGTGGCCTTGTTATGGTAACAGAGGTGATTATTACTGCCCTTAGCTGAGAAGTCATCGTGATTAAACAAAAATGTACAGTAACCTTCTTATAAAACCATAGTATTGTATTTTAACAGCCAATATAAAAGCACATTGCAGTGATGTTAGATGAACATACAGTATAAGTGACTAGTCATTTTTTTTTTGGCAAATAACATTTTAAGACATTTCTCATCAATTGTGAAAAGTTTGTGTAAAACTTTCTTTTCTGTAATCTCCTTTTTTTTTTATTTTGACTCATTCTCCAGGGTGGCTTGTATATTTTCCAGCTATTTGATTACTATTGCTATAGTGGGATAACACTTCTTTTATTCGCCATTCTGCAGACAGTGTGTATAGGATGGGTTTATGGTGAGTTTACCACATAAAGTATTTATAATTTGAAATGATTCTTGACTGCAGAATCAGTTTGCAGGAAGATGAATGTATAGTGACTAAAATATTTTCAGTAGGTTAATGATGATAAAACTGTATAATTCATTTTTCTTAGGGGCTAATCGCCTGTATGATAACATTGAGGACATGATTGGTTATCGACCATTGTTCTTAATAAAATACAGTTGGAAGTACATCACTCCTCTTGTCTGCACTGTAAGTACCTAAAAATGAGTTTTGACAAAAGTAAGATATAGGATTGTGGCAATATGTATTCTTTGCATTTATGAGACAACCTGAGCAAGCAGGTTTTAGGTTTGAAAAAGTAAACAGTTTCTGATTTTTTAAAATAAAATCTTTCCTGTTAATAACCTGATGTGTGTATTACAGAAAAGTCACATTTTTTCACATATTTTTCATATTTTTTTCCACAAACAATTAAAAATGGGATTAGTGCGATACAAAGAGTACATAACATGAATGCTCTGCAATGTGTCTATTTCCGTAGACCAAATACAGTATTTCGAGGTGCATACAGTAGATGTGTCATACTATTTTTGTATTTTTTTCACTAAACCTAATCACTTCTTTTCTCAGGCCATGCAACAATAGTATTAGCATACAATAATAACAGACAACATGGTCCCAGAATTTAACCTGATTTCTCTGCAAAATGTGATACATGCAAATGTCTGTTTTTGATTTTCATTAAAACTGTAACAGTACATATAATTCCTGAGCAGACTCTAGCTAAGCTGTGTACTTCACAAATGTGACATAGTAGTGTGGGGAAAAAATACACAAGAGTTTATAAACAGTAATGGCAGTCAGCATGGCGAACAAATCCAAAAGCACAAATCCAAATAGGTAAATCAGCAAACCAAAGGCAAGAGGTTAATGCACAATAATAGCAATGCAAAGAAGACAAAAGGCTCATAATCACACGTAAACTGGCAATACTTTGCGATGAAAGTCAGCATTCTAGTATGTTGGTGACGGCCTCCATCTGGCGGCTGATTAGGAATTGTGTCTAGAGCTGTTACAAGAATAACCTTACAATACAATAATAACTTTATTTGTTTGTTTGTTTGTTTGTTTGTTTGTTTGTTTATTTGACAATAATTATGATCATAATCTGATTTCATATTATGATTTAATAGCATAATATTGTTTTATTTCAGAGGATTTTAAATTTGTATGCACTCATTTTGACCTTATTGATGTTATTGGTGGGGATTTTAAAATTTGGATAAAATAGAGATGTGTGTTCTTTCTTTTTTTGTTACCTAAAAAAGTCTACTGTATTTATAGTCAGTGAGGGGATGTGGTCACTTAGTGGTTAAGGTGTTGGATCACTGCTTGAATGGTCATGAGTTTGAAGCCCATCTCCACCAAACATCTATTGCTGGACCCTTCAGCAAGGCCCTTAACCCACAATTGCTTGCTTATATAAAAATGATGTAAATGTTGGGTGAAATCACTTATCTGTGTTGATGTGGGGTGACATACAGTAAGCAATGTGTTCCCAAAACTTTCATTCTTTAATTTCATCTAGAAAAAAAAATAGCCTTATGGTTGTAGCATAAAAAGATTTTCTTGTAATGCAGCAGCAGCTTGTAATGAATGTGTAGTTTTAGACTACTGGGGTCAAAAATAGACTGGGGTTCACAAGCTCTTCTGCCTGGAGGCATATTTATTTCTGGAACCAAAAATAGCAAGTGAGTGCAAACACATAAATGTTGGCTTACACCCAAACTAAATAACAGCACAGCAGACAAAAAATATGTACTATGTATGTGTTGATTTTTTGATTTACAAAGGCATCTTTTTAGGGTACATTTGTCTTCTCTCTGGTGAAATTCACTCCTCTGAAGTTTAACAATATAATTGAATACCCCTGGTGGGGCTATGCTATTGGCTGGTACTTCACGCTCTCTTCAACTCTACTAATTCCTCTGTGGATGATCTATGCTCTCCTCAGGTCCAGTGGCTCATTTAAGCAGGTGTGTTTTCTGTTTCAGACTAAATGTAAGAACACTGAATGATAAATGCTTTTATACCTTTCAATACTTTTTTTTTTAATTATTATTCCTTACACTTACTTATTGTCACTTCTATCCTTTGACCATCTATAGAGATTACATATTCTCTGCACCCCAGAAAACCACCCCTGAACTCAAGCAGAAATAAAAATTGTACATCACCTCCAGAACATGATATTTATATGCTGTAATACTGTAACCCAGAATATTAGAGTGTTCAGTTACTAGTTTACTACAAGACCAGGTGCACCCCCTGGCTGTCATCTGAAGAACTCTAGCAATTAAAATTTCAGCTTTCTTTTATATTTAAATATAGACTTTAGAACATGCCCCCACCCTCCTTTGTTTGACCCCCCCCCCCCCCAATATGTTAATAGATCTGAATGTCTACTTATGCTTTTTGTGAACTTTATGATGTTGTCTGTTCATGCTGAATTGTTCAGTTGTATGGATTTTTAATTTGTGCTGGTACAGTGTGTTATTTTGGAACCTGAGTCTTTACTGATTCACAAATAAAATGTTTCTTTACTTTTGTTATATCACTTTGATGTGGAAAGCTAGATACGATATAGACATATGCATAGCAGAGACATAGATGTTCTATTAAATGTACATTTCCTGATGTGTCAGGTCTGTAACAGGTAACCTTTCAGATTTAGTATATCAATTTTGAGTAAGATTTTATGGCTTGTTTTAATAGGAAAAAGATGGTAGAAAGAACAATTAATTACTTAATATCTATCCTATTTAAAAGGCAGTTTACCCATGCATTTTATAACGTTATCTATGGTTAAAAAAGTAGGGGGATTAAAAAATCACACCAGTAACTTTATATTAAAATATTATTTTAGTCATATTAAAGTCATTATTGGTTAAAAAAATATTGGAAATTAACTTTTGAGCAGGGGGGCACGGTGGCTTAGTGGGTAGCACGTTCGCCTCACACCTCCAGGCTCGGGGTTCGATTCCCGCCTCCGCCTTGTGTGTGCGGAGTTTGCATGTTCTCCCCGTGCCTCGGGGGTTTCCTCCGGGTACTCCGGTTTCCTCCCCTGGTCCAAAGACATGCATGGTAGGTTGATTGGCATCTCTGGAAAAATTGTCCGTATTGCGTGAGTGAATGAGAGAGTGTGTGTGCCCTGCGATGGGTTGGCACTCCGTCCAGGGTGTATCCTGCCTTGATGCCCGATGACGCCTGAGATAGGCACAGGCTCCCCGTGACCCGAGGTAGTTCGGATAAAGCGTTAGAAAATGAATGAACTTTTGAGCAAAGCTACACTGTAAACTGCAGAAACTGCAATTTAACTTTCAACATAATCTAAAACATGCATAACTGTTGATATGATGATGATGATGATGATAATGACGACGATGATGATGATTATTGATTAATGATTATTAATGATTAATGATTCTTCTTCTTCTTCTTCTTTTTATTACTATTATTATTAGTTTTATTAATATTATTAATATTATTTTTATTATTACGTAGAAAACTATGCTCCAGTTCCCTTAAAAATGTTTTATTTGGATTTATGGAAAGGAGGCGTTACACCAGAGTGGACCAAAGTGTTCCAATACCAGGGCAACACTAGAGGGCAGAGTTGAGTACTGGTTGCACACACCATCACCTGTAGATCTCACTAATGTCAGCAAATCAGACGTTTGAAAAGCAATAATCACTTTTCCCACCATAGATGCTCCTTGGTAGGTTTCTTTCTTTTTATACGCTAGGTAGAGTGATTGATATGACTGGATGGATATAATTTAAATAGTGCTTTATTTTGAATGGTCCAGTAACAAAAAGAAAAGAAAAAAGCAGGTTTTGCCTGTTTAAATAAGAAGGGCTGAGGGAGTGGTGATGATATCAGGTTTCAGCTAATTCAACAAATGAATAGGTTTTGAGTAAGAAAAGGAGGTGAGTCTGTGTTGGTAAATCAGAGAACCATAATAAGGGAAAGAGAGAAAAGTAGAAGAGACACAGATGTGTTCAAAGACATACAGGTACTTCTTTCACTCTCCAAAAGACAACAGATAAGATTTTTACATTACTCAGGGAAAAGGTGAGAGGTGGTACACCAAGAGGGCACAATCCCAGTTCTAGAGGTCTGAAATAAGAGCCAACTATTATAACCAAGTTATTACCAGCATTAAAACACCAATCTCTTCTTGACACTGACCATTTAGGACTGGAGATGAGTGCCCCTGGCTTGAACCCCTTTTTCACACAGGTTTAATTTAAGCTTTTAATTAATTCTATCCTCAAACTGCTGATTCAAAATGAACAGACATCAAAATGTTCTATATCCGTACTCATGATCCCTAATCATGGTTAAAGAAAAAAGCAAGACAAGTTTCAGATTAGTGTCTCAAAACTACTCCTATCGTCAGAGCTCTTGGCTCCTCCTTAATTCCTCTCATTCTTGCTGTAACACGGTTTCATTTGGGACTGTTGCTTCAAATGGACAGAAGTCACATTCATAGACAGACCAGTAAGACAGATACCTGCAGAACCTCAGGTAAAATCTGATTACACTTTTTGCTATTTGTCAGTGGACTGCAGTGAAAGAAAAAGAACAGAAATATTGTTATGTTTAACTACTGATATTGAATATACTTCTTTAAATTTCTAGTTAAATTAAACAGGTAGATGAATAGGATAAATACAAATTTACTACAGTTTGCTTGAATAGTAGGAAGAAGAAAATTCATGCGATTAATTTATAGCAAAACTAACTGGTTTACTGCTTTGGGAAGCTTTGTGAAGGTGTTTTTGTGACATGTTAATGTGAAATCATTCATATACAAAATGCGTGGATCTGGTTAGGAAAGGGATGACATTTCACTCTCAAATGAGGCGAAGGAGGTCATGACCCTTTGTGGCTGTGGGAATGAGGTTAGTTGTGCATAGTAAGGTGTACAGGATGCAGAGCATGTCATTTATTTACTTTATTTTTTCAATAAAATTACTCAAGCAGAATTTTAATAGCAATTTTGACAGAACTAATAACATCCTGAGAAATGTACCTGTGCTGCATGAACTTTACATATTAGTTAACTGAATGACTAATTTAAAATGACAGCTGAGCTTCAGTGGCCTCAGTTTAACTTCCTCTATGAATCAAGAGCAATAGTAACAATTATTTCTCCTAGTAGGGCAATATTAAAGTTTAAAAGTGATTTTATCTGTTATCATGGGTCCCACATCTACTGTACTTCAAGCATACGGAATGTGGGCCCAATTTCACGTCAAATTCCCAAGGTTGCATAACAACAATATATGTTACTACTATACATGCTCCATGTTCCTTTGTTTTAAGTAGCCATACTGGATAAAAAAGAAATATATTCACAGTGTGATAAATGCTATTTGTTTCATACTAATTTCTGAAATCTTAGCAATTTATTTAAATACATTGATAAAAGGAATTTATTAAAAAATCTCCTTCATGGAATTATATTTATTAATTTGTTCATTTATTAATTCTTTCATTCACTGTTGTTATTTTCTCTCAGATGCATAATGAAGGACAGCTTTGAGCCGACAGTGAAATTAAAGCTGGTGAATGTCGGCTCCATGGCACAACCCCAGGCCAAACCACAGCAGAGAGAACAGTGGGCCAGTAAGCTAGAGTTTTTTCTGGCTGTTGCAGGACATATCATTGGTCTGGGAAATGTGTGGCGGTTTCCTTATCTGTGCTACAAAAACGGAGGGGGTAAGCTCCTTTACTTACCAAACAACAGTCTCTAATACTTGTAACTACAGTTCTTTTACATGTTCTCTAACAACACATAGATAATAAGACTATTTTTTGTTTATTAAGCATATCAGATCAAATTATAAATATGAAATGGATAAGGCTACATTTGTTGTTTAATAAAATGGAGGTACACTACAAAGCAGAATTGTTGAGTTGGTGAGCTAACTAACTCAGACTCCAGTGTCACAGAAGATTGTGCTCAGTGAGGACAGGCCTGAAGGGAATGTGGTAGCTTAGTGGTAATGGTGTTGGAATACTGCTCAGAAGGTTGTGAGTTCTAATCCCAGGTCCATCAACCTACCACTGCTGGGCCCCTGAACAAGGCACCAAACTCTCAATTTGTATTAAATTAAAATTTAAGTCCGTATACGGGGTATCTGCCAGATGCCATAAATGTTAGGTGAGGAGGCCTGATTTCACACCAAACTTGGCAAACCATGTCTTCATGGAGATCACGTTCAGCGCTGGGGATTTGTCATGCTGAAACTGTTTTGGCCCTGCTTGTTCCAGTGAAGGTTATGGCATACAAAGACATTCCAGACAATTGTGTGCTTTAAACAGACTGGGAAATGCAGACATATGAGTGTAATGGTCGGATGTGCATATATGTTTAATCCCATAATGTATTTCTATAAAAAGAAGAATAAATATGCCTACTGTATGTGGTGCTGATTCCCTATAGGATAAAGGCTGCATGAGTTGGTGGTTGAGGTTTAGTTGACTTGTATTGACCTTAGTGAACAGAATTGTATAAATGTTTATGTGCATCTCAATTACTCACATAATGTGTACATATGAATAACAGAAATATAACTGTGTATTGTTTACTTTAACGTGATAATTTAACACACTTAGTAGGTTAGCTGAACTCACTTTGTGCTATTTGTGTATTTAATATTTTATGTCTGTCTTGAAGGAGCCTTCTTTGTGCCATACATACTGTTCCTATTTTCCTGTGGTATACCTCTCTTCTTCTTGGAGACATCATTGGGCCAGTACACTAGCCAAGGTGGCATCACATGCTGGAGGAAAATTTGCCCTCTTTTTGAAGGTAAACACAATGAATGAAAACTGGAAGTTGAAAAATGCTTACACATGATCATATAGACATTTGTTTGTTTGTTTTAAGTTTTATGAAAATGACATTATTGAATTTAAATGAATTTACTACAGTATTCATTTAATAAACTTAATTTCCAACCCCTTCAGGACTGGGATATGGTAGCCAGATTGTGATCCTGTACACTGGAGTTTATTACATCATTATTCTGGCCTGGGCATTTCTCTACCTGTTTTTTTCATTCAGTTCAGAGCTCCCATGGGCAAACTGCAAGAATAGCTGGAATACAGGTAATACTACTGCCATTGTCATGAACTGCCCATACAGCTATCTAGAGTTACACTGTGTCCTTTTCTAACAATTCTGTTAAACTAATGATAAGCTGTGCACAAATAGTGAAAGTCTAATGGAATGCAAATCCTTTTATTGTTGAAAATTGTTATAATACTCTAACAGTTCACTTGCATAAAATAATGCAAGTTTTCTGTCTTTCAGAGTACTGTACGGAGTTAATCAAGAACAACAATACTGATAATATTCCAGACAAAATGACATCACCAGTTGTGGAATTTTGGGAGTGAGTTTTGGGAATTAGAACAGGAAACAGTGCTACATGTACATGTACATGCAACAATGTACTGAACATGTCTCAGCTTAATTATAAAAGTCAGTGTCACATAATTTATGAGAAAGCACATGTTATTAGAGATTATCTATTTTCTGTGCTCACAGGAAGAGGATTCTGGGTTTGTCTAGTGGTATCGAAGAAATTGGTAATGTGAGGTGGGAACTGGCTCTGTGTCTCTTGCTTGCCTGGACCATCTGCTACTTCTGTGTGTTTAATGGTGTGAAGTCTACAGGCAAGGTGAGTGCTCATACTTCACAGCATTCTAGTCTGTGCTGGCCACTGCCAGATAACAATCAATAGAACGATAGAAGATGACAGGAATATGGGTTCCTAGGTCATGGCAAGAGTATTGTGTCTCACAGGTGGTTTATTTCACTGCTACCTTTCCTTACTTGATGTTGATGGTGCTGCTTGTGCGTGGACTGACACTACCCGGAGCAATTAGTGGTATCAAATTTTATCTCTACCCAGATCCTACTCGCCTCACAGACCCTCAGGTAAAAAGCTTTTTTTTTTGGAAATAGCTGAAAAAAAGCTATTTTCAAAATGATTATTTTTTTCGTTTTAATATTTTTTTAACTTATTGCATGCACTCAAATATATTAATAGTATTTTTCTTTCAGGTGTGGATGGATGCAGGAAGCCAGATATTTTACTCCTATGGAGTTTGCACAGGAACTCTGACAGCTTTAGGAAGCTATAATAAATATGATAATAACTGTTACAGGTAAATATATTTTTCTATTTAAGATCTATTTTTTTCTAGTGATTAATAAGACCTGGTGTTATGTATGCATGCATGTGCGTTGAAAGAGAGCCTGTGATTTTTCATGCTATTTAATTTATTGAATCTTGGCTTTTTTATTTTTATATTTCAGAGACTGCCTATACTTGTGCTTGCTAAACAGCATGACCAGCTTTGTGGCTGGATTTGCCATTTTCTCTGTACTGGGCTTTATGGCAGATGAACAGGGAATGGACATTTCAATGGTGGCAGAGTCAGGTATGTCAAAAAAAATATGTAGAGTCAATTTACCTTTTAAAGACAATATTTGTAACAAATAATGAGATTACTTTTACTCATCTGAAAACAAGACTACTGTACCAGAAAAGACCTATTTTAGAGACTTAACAATTATTATGGCAATGACAAGTGACAAACTGAATAAGATATTTAGTAACACATTTTAAAAAATCACAAGTGCCTTATAACTCTAAACACTCTCACAGAAACATATGAATCAGTCTGCATTGACAGTGTATGGGAATGTATATGAAATGGGTCTTAGATCATTGTATACTCATCAGTCTATATTTCTTTAGGTCCTGGGCTGGCATTTATTGCTTACCCACGTGCGGTGGCATTAATGCCTCTCCCTCAGTTATGGGCAGTTTTCTTCTTCATTATGATCCTTTTCCTTGGACTAGATAGTGAAGTTAGTGTACTTTGCAAAAGATACATCTATTGTTTATTGTTTCCTTTTATAGTTTCCTATTTCTTTTAATTATTTTTATCAGTGAGTAATACTACTACTGCTAATACTACTACTAATACTACTACTACTAATAATAATAATCCACATATTATAATATAGACATCTTAATACTTTCTGAATCAACTTTATTTTTGTACAGTTTGTTTATCATGAAGCCTTGGTAACAGCGATCTCAGATATGTACCCTTCATTCTTCCAAAATGGACACCGGCGTAAAATCCTCCTTCTCCTAATCTGCATAGTCAGCTTCCTTGTTGGTCTGCTCATGGTAACAGAGGTGAGAGCTCAGACTAATTGAATGTGAATTTGGATTTCCTTGTTCCTGACTATCAACATGAACATCAACACACACACACACACACACACACACACACACACACACACACACACACACACACACACACACACACACACACACACACACACACACACACACACACACACACACACTCACTGTCTTCTTTCTGTTTCTTAAGGGTGGGCTGTATGTCTTCCAGTTATTTGATTATTATGCTTGCAGTGGAATGACTTTGCTGGCCTTCGCCATTCTTCAGTCCATCTGTATTGGATGGGTTTATGGTAGAGACTTTTTTCATATCACTTTGGGATTGATAATAACCAGTACTGTCTGCAAATCTAGGGGATATTTTGCATATACTTTATGCTATATGCATAATGTATACATAGTAGTACTTGGGGGTAGTGAATACATTTAGAGTTAATACGTTAATTACATTAGAACTGTATTTGCCTGGACAGCCACTTAGTACTAACCAACTTAAGCAACAAGGCAAAGTATTAGTTTTACTTTCATGAAACTGCTTTCTGTTTTCTCATTGCTCTGTGCGTTGAAATTACTGCTGTCTTGATAACTATACATAGAGATAAGGATGGACAGGAGGAGAATTAGCTGATAATATTGGTTTTATTTGGACTTATTGTAAAGGTGCATAAATAGATTTAATTTAGATATTTGGACAACTCCGATGTCATAATAATATGATTGCATGCAGTTAAAATAATACTATAGTGTAATAGTAATAATGAAAAACTTATTTAAATTCTCTTAGGTGCAGACCGTCTGTATGACAACATTGAAGATATGATTGGCTATCGTCCCTGGCCCCATATGAAACTCTGCTGGAAATATTTGACCCCTATTATTTGCATAGTAAGTTAAACTGAGAGAATAATTGGTGTAGCATCAAGTTAAGGTATTGTACATTGCTGACAGTTTTTACCATTACATAAGGGTAATCTAAGTATTATTATAATAAATATTCAACTAAATAGTGTTGTACTCTGTTATCTGATAAGTGCCAGATAGGCACACTTCAGTATAATATAATGCATTAAATTAATGTATAGTCATCTTGCAGTGCATTGGATCTCCTAGTCAGTATGTTTTAGTAAATCTGTTTGTGACACCTGTCACCAGCTTCTGTCTTTCTGGACAAGACAGATGAGAGTTTCGCCAACTGTAAGACACTGGACCTACGTAGGATAAGTGAGACAAAGTCTCATAGTGTTTAATTCCCATATCAGTCTATGTTATCCTCGTCAATAAACCCTCTTGTGTCATCTCTTTATCTTTCCCTGCAGGGGACATTTGTTTTCTCCTTGGTTAAGTACACTCCACTGAAGTTGAATAACTTATATGAGTACCCCTGGTGGGGTTATGCTCTCGGGGGCTTCTTTACACTCTCCTCTACCATGTTGGTCCCTTTGTGGATGGTGTATGCATTTTACAAGACCTCTGGCTCCATAATTCAGGTAAATCTCTGTAAAGGCAAATAGCGAAAAATGAAAAAGAAACAAAAAGTGAAGCACATCCACTCTTTCTCAAAAGAGTCTGCTGCTTTTATTTGTTCTTGAAATTTGGCAATATTGCTACTTATAAAAATAATCATTACATATGAATGAATAATTAATCATTTAGATTGATATTTAAAAGATTTATCTTGAAACATTATTTTGGTGCTTATTAATCTGAGAATGAATGAAAAACATATATTTCCAGAGAATGAAAACCCTGTGTACGCCTGCTGAAGATCTGCCTAATCCTAAAGCACCCAAAGGTGTCCTTGCTTCTTCCACTTTTGAGACCTTCACAGATTTTCAGACTTTACGCCAAAACTCTGAAGTGAATGTATGACCTTTCTGCATTATAAACACACACACACACACACACACACACACACACACACACACACACACACACACACACACACACACACACACACACACACACACACACACACACACTGCACCAGGCTGCCTATCACACATCATGGTTCTTATCATTATTGTTAATTTTAGGATATATTAATTTACATTTAAACTGTTTCTTTTGTACACTGTTACTAATATATTGGTATACAGTAAATGATACTTTATGTTAAACCAATACTGACATAACACAAAGCTTTGTGTGAACCATAATTAATCTTTTTGCTTAGTATTTATGATTGTTAAGATTTAGGTAATGATTGTATGTGATCGGCTGGATTTATGTGAATGATTGTGTTGCACAAGGATAGTATTAGATTTATGTTTTACTCATGATTGTATTTTTATGAGAATGTCTACATTTATTGTATATAGACATGCTACATAGCACCGGAAATCAAGCTTGCACTGCAAAAAAAAGCTGAGGAGGTTGGGGTCAGAGCACACCTGCAGCCCCTAGGGCAGAGAGGGTTAAAGGCCTTTTTCAATTGCCCAAAACTAGCGGTTTAGCAGTGCTTGGGCTTGAACCCTGATTTTCCGATCAACACCCAAGACCCTTAACCACTTGAGCTACCTCTGTATAGATGCATTGTGCACAGTTTGACTGTATTCAAGATATATTAACTTGCTAAGATGTCATATTTTTTTTTGCAATGTATTTATCTATAAAATTGTTTAAAAACTTGCTTCAAGATCTTTCAGGTTTACAAATGCTACGTCTACACCCGATACTCATACATTATTAGAAAGTTTAGAAACACTCACTCACTCACTCATTTTCTACTGCTTATCTGAACTACCTCGGGTCACGAGGAGCCTGTGCCTATCTCAGGCGTCTTTGGGCATCGAGGCAGGATACATCCTGGATGGAGTGCCAACCCATCACAGGGCACAAATACGCTCTCATTCACTCACACACTACGGACAATTTTCCAGAGATGCCAATCAACCTACCATGCATGTCTTTGGACTGGGGGAGGAAACCAGAGTACCCGGAGGAAACCCCAGAGGCACGGGGAGAACATGCAAACTCCGCACACACAAGGCGAAGGCAGGAATCGAACCCCAACCCTGGAGGTGTGAGGCGAATGTGCTACCCACTAAGCCACCGTGCCCCCCAGTTTAGAAACAATAATGCATCAAAAAAATGGACACATACAGAAAAAACACTGTGTGCCATAAACCCACTTATTTGCTGCTGATTATCTCAAATGCATTGCAATATTTCTTACAAACTGTAAACAAGCATTTTGTTATGGGTTAATCTTTAAACTTAAATAATTAATTACAACCTTGGGTAAAGCTCCAGTCATTATTGTGCCTTGTTGACTTCCTGTAAATAGGCTATTACATCACAAAACGAGGAGTGAATGGATGTTTCAAACAAAGTACAGTAAGTACAGTTAGTGTTTGTTGAGTTGTATGATCTATATTGTTTAAACTAGGTTATTATATATATATATATATATATATATATATATATATATATATATATATATATATATATATATATATATATATATATATATATATATACATAGTGTCAATAACTTCTCTTGTCTGGGGAAGTAGTTCCATCTAATGGACTAATTATATTATTGTCAGTTTCACCAAGCTTACTCACCTTTAAGATCTGCAGGTTGAACATTTTATGTTTAATATGTTCAAATGAAAAATCTAAATTAATTGTTGGATACAAATCCACAACTGCCATACTGCAGTTTCTTAAACGGTTCTTTGTTGTTGCATTAATTGGGTGAATTATGCACCTTTTATTATATTGATCCTAAAAAATCCAAATCAATTAATTAACCCTTAAAACCCCATATATTCAATGGGCCTTCTTAAATAGTCTTTGTATAGGCCCTTACTATTAACATTTTATACTATTTTGGCAAATATTTTTTGTCAGTACAAAGAACTAAATTATAAAACAGCAATAAATTGGCACGATACCATCTGAAACCATGGACACCTTGACAGGTTGATGCCGTGAAGGAATTTTCATTCTTTAAGATGCCCTTGGGCCCTCTTTCTGCTCAGTACCTTGAAAGCTTGACAGACCTAACCAATCATAACTGGCTCACGTATAAACGACCATAATGTAACAGTGTGATGTTACAAATAATAGCTATTTGAACTCTTTAAAGTAAATGATTTGCATTTAAAACCATTACCATCTGGCCAAATACATCCCAGTTAAATAACATGTTTTTTAAAGTTTTAAACACAAAAGGAGTCATATGCTATGAGTATTGTGTTCCTACACTACTGATCAGTGCTAACTCAGGGATTATAATTTACTTTTCAGTAGAATATAAATACCTGAACAGTGACACAGGTTAAATAATTCCATTAACTATTTAGCTGATATTAAAGACATTTGGCTCCTGCTTATAAACATCCATCTTCTGAACCAATAAGCATTAAGTATCCATTATTATCAATCAATGGTTCAAAATCACAATATCATACATGATCAAATATTGCATGACATATCCCAGAATACAGTGTGGCTTACAAATATGGTTGCGATGATCTGCATCTTCTAAATGCTATCAAGTTCACATTCACCTGATTATTAACATACTATATTAACTGTCTATAGCTACTACTACACAGTATAAAAAGGTTTCTCCTGCCATTGTTTATGTTGTTTACACATTGCTTTAACCTTCCATGTTTCTTGACAACAGTTTTGAATTACTGTATGTATTTGTCCTGTTTACCACTATTAATAAAACCCACTGAGTACCTGAAAGCCTGTCTATGTAAGTTTCATCCTGTGTGAAATATGTACAAATTACATTTAGTGTTCATAAGTAAAAGTAGAACCTGAACACTCCTCTACCTCCTATAAACTGGGTTCTCTCTGCAAGGTAGATGTTATGTAAACTCACCAAATGATCACACTTGTTGGTTTTTAATCAGATAGCTAATAGATAAACATGAGATTATTTACAATCAAAGATGTTGCTGTAACAGTGGATCAGACAACAGAGGGCAGTCGATTCCGTAAGCTGCTTGCTTCTCTACAGGCTCCAAAAGATCAAACAAAATAATCATTATGAAATACAGAACAGTGCTGTGGTTTTGTTAGTTTATGATATCTATCTGAATATTACTTCACACAAATGTACAGTATATCTGGATATAGTTAGCACTGGTGGAGGAACAGAAAATGTCACTAGGATGTTTGCTTGGGGATGAGGAGCAGCACACTGAGTTGGACAGAGACTGGGTGCTTTTATCTCTCTGATAAACACGGAGGAGGCCAGTCAAGCCAGAGTGTATGCTTCTGATGGACTACAGTTTATACTTAATAAATAACTAAAGTGAGAAGAATTATGCATTTTATTGATTTCCTTTTTTTATTACTAATTCTTATTCTTATTCTTATTCTTATTCTTATTCTTATTCTTATTCTTATTCTTATTATTATTATTATTATTATTTATATTAAATAGTAGTAGAAGTTTTTTCATTCGTATTCTACATTTGTTAATTGTGTCTAATTTTACATTTGTGTCTAATTTGATTTTTATTTTGTTGTTTCTTTTTTCTTTTTTTCATAATAGCCGTATTATACGTGTCTCGTATGATGTATAGACATGTATAATACTGGGCAGGGCTCTAATTTCTAATCTTATCTTAATATTTATTATTAATTTCTAATCTTCTTAATATTCATAGGCTGGGTACATGATAGACAACAACCATTTAATATTTGTAATAATATTAAAAGCAATTTAAAACATTATAAATTCCACTTAATGTGGGTATACAAACCTCTGTTTCAGCAAACACTAAAGTAACTTTTTATTTTCTTTGCAACGGCTAACAAATAACTGCCGATTAAATTCTTATTGCCCAGTGGTGCATGCAAATTAAAAGACATCTCCCAAGACATTCTACAGTATTTACTCAGGAAACACTTCTCTATACAGTAGAAGATTGCCTAAAATGTTTTTCTTCTTAATTGTTGATTCATTTATTTTCAGGCAATTTTACAGCATATTAAATACTGTTTTAATAGTAATTGTGTTATATGTATCCTTACAAATATTTATAAGATATTTGTCATTACATTACATTAAAATCCTTACAAATATTAAAAGGAATGCTACAGTGAACAAATCTGAGAGCTATATTATATATCATTTTTTCATTTATGAGTCTTGGTGAGCACTGTCAAAGAGCCAGGAGGGACAGATGGATGAACAGAATGAGGAGGGGGAAGAGGAAAGCAAGAGTCATCCTCGCTTCCCCATTACATACACTTGTACCAGCAAATCACTAACAACATGGTGTCTTATCATCCACTCAGCTGAATCTGGGATTAACTTTTATACTGAACTCTCTGTAGGTGAATTGAAAGAACTCCTTACTGCACCACGGTAATTCTGTATTGCTGAAATTAACTGCCAGCCCAAATAATAAAACCTGTCTTTTTCTAAGAATGTCTAACACACATTTAATGATTTTTTTCAATTCGTCCAGCTGAACATAGAAAACCTTCTATTTAAATGAGTCAATATCTTGGCAAAATGGAAATTACTCATATGTTACTTGATCCAGAGAAAGAAGCATTCACATTTGTTTACTCATATGTGAATAATATGGCATATGGCTAAAACCTATCAATAGACTGCTGATTATATCATCATCAGCTTGGAACAACAGCGTTCATTATTTAAGAAAATTGCAATTATTGCTCACAAGCTTCCTTTCTCCTTTTCCATTTCCCCCTGATTTCTCTCTCTCTCTCTCTCTCTCTCTCTCTCTCTCTCTCTCTCTCTCTCTCTCTCTCTCTCTCTCTCTCTCTCTCTCTCTCACACACACACACACACACACACACACACGCGCACACACACAGACACGCACACACACAGAATTCATGTTCTGTAATTGAACCCTACTAACAGCTGAAGACAGCTCTTAAGTTGTAACCTTTCATTTCCTGTTATAAGCTAAATGGCATCAGCTATAGCTATAGCCACCTAAAGCTACAATTTCAGTGGCTAGGCACCTGCAGGCAGTTAGCTTCACTGCAGTGGGTCGGAGAATGCTAAACAGACTGTAACCACGAGGACAGGCCATGACTCTGACAGACCTAGAGATCTTAATTGCACCCTCCTACCCTCTCATTAACAAAGCTTCGTGAGAAGAATTGTCCGGAGCTGAGAAGAAGCAGATTTATTTACAAGAGAAGATGCAATGAATATACAAAAAGCACCAAAACAATATTAACGAACACATTAAAACAAAGAAAATGTTTGAGAGAACAGTAATAAAATCTCTTGATCAATGGCTGCAAAAAGTAAAAACCACAATATATCACATCCTTAAAGGTACTGCATCCTTATATATGATAATCTTGTTAGGGTGTATACATTCTCAGCATGATGTATTGCAGCTTGCAGAAATGCAATTGATTCAGAGTTTCAATCTTATGTTTATATTTATATTCAGCACTTCTGATCTCTGATCAGAAAAAAATACACCTCAGTGATCCAAGTCGTTCTTATGTTTATATTCATGTAACAGTCATCACAGCAAGTTGGTGGAATTGTAGTGTTTTTATTTCCATATTTTGACAAGGTTAGATCAGAGAGATCAACATTATAGGCAAGTTACAACATGATTGCATCACTTGCATAGACTCTGACACACTTTCTGCACTGAACTGAACACTTTGAACAGATAGCCATTAATAATACAGCCCTCATATCAGTCTTTTTACATCTTCAGACACCTAGTAGTGTCAGACTGTGGTTGTCATTTCTCAATTTTAAACCCTATAAGGTTACAATATCAACACATTTACATTAAGCAATTATTACATTTACATTACACATTTGAAACTGTACATGGGTAATATACCATAGACACTACTTTACAGTGGTAGAACCCAAATAAATAATGAAATGTATTGTTATATCCACTTACAATCACTGACCACTTTAATAGGAACATCAAGATTCAATGTATTGTGCATTCTAAGATGATTTCCACTCACCATGGTTGTAAAGACTGACTTACTGAAACCTGCAAGACAGATCTTTCTTTGTAAACTCTATGGACTGTTGTGTGTGAAAATCCCAGTTTTTGAAATATTATTTATAAATATTTAACCATGCCATGGTTAAAGTCACTTAGAGCACATTTTCCCTCATTATGGTGTTTGATGTGAACATTCACTCATGCTCTTGACCTGTATCTGCAGGATGCACTATTGTCTAATTGGATAATTGCATGTATAAGTAGTGGCAATGGTGTTCCTATTAAAGTAATATTATACACTCTCACACAAGTCTCACATAAAATATATATCTTATACAATTGTCATTATATTTAAACCACACTCAATGATAATTAAATGAACAAAAAATATATAAAATCAACAAACTAATCTAAATAAAACACTTAAACTCGCTGCCCCTTCTACCAATAATCATACAATTTCCACATATGGTGTCTTAGATTCATTCCTTTACTGTCTTTTTCCACTTTATATGACTTTTCAGAGATTAGTGTATCTCTAGTCAGTTACTTTTCGCAGTCTTGTCTCCTGACTATCTCCCTCATATAGCATAACCACTCTGCATTTTCTTATCTCACTGACTTTCATTGACAAATATGAGCGGTCCTCTAGATGTGGGACTGCCCATCTGCCTGTAAACATTAGGTTGTGCCAGACTGGTCTGCAATAGGCTGAGGCCTCCACCTGATAGGTCAAAACTTGGCTGGCTGTAGAGTCTCTGTCCATAACCTGTTCCAGATTGGTCAAAACTGCTTTGACTGTACTGCCTGAAGCTACCACTGCGTTTCTCAGAGGGAGTTCTGGAGGGATAGCGTTGACCGGACTTGTGTAAGCCTGTTTCTTTGTAGGCAAACCAAATGTTACCAGCCCACAGGGAGAAATTCAGAAAGCCAAAAGCCTGGGGGCAAGAAGGGAGGGTTCAGAATTATAAAACAAATATGACATTAGGAGTTATGACTTTAATTTGCTTGAAACAGTGTTCAATTATAACAGGATTTGCCACACTGTTTTTTTTGTTGTTGTTTTTTTTTTTACTTTTCCTGATTTATGATGGTCACATCTCTATAATGACATTAAACTGGTATAAAGAAATAGGGCGATTTCAAAATTTCTCCAATTGCCCTAATATTGCTTTGAATTTGAAGAGTTCTCGACTGAATAATACAAAATACAAAATTCAGCAGATCCTACTGCCATTTCTGTTCTACTGAGTTTAATTAAACTCATCTAAAATATACACAATTTTTTTCTAGCTTGTCTTTAGACATGTTAAAAACGGTTATAGAGTTTGTCCCCTGCACAATTTAAAACTATTACAGATTCTGATATTAGCAAGGGTTTAGTAAAGTTTGCACAATAGTTAATTATAGACTCAAGATCTGTTGTAATAGCTTGCAGACATTTCTTATATTCATTCTGATGATACAAACCACATACCACTGAAACATTAAGATTGGTCCAGCTCGGCTCCTCTAGTGTCTCACACAAGTTCTCTTCATCTCTGCAGGCAGACATTAGCATCTGTATCAGACTCACATCTGTGGCTGTCTTTACTCCAGAGAGAGATTTAGCCCATGCTATCGAGCTCACAAGCCACAGACATGAGAAAATCACAGTCACCAGGCAATCCTGCGGAGTATGTAAAATGTAAAAATGTAAAAAAACGATTACATTTCTTGTTTCTAATGCTAGCATAAACATAAAAAGAGGCAGCTATCATAGCTGTGCTAATTGGCCCCCACTAGCTTCATGTGTTGTATATTTTTGCTAGTCACATCTCCTAAAGTGTAGAGTATATTATGTTTTATATTTTCCACATAATGAATTTAGTGTTTTTCACATCTGAAAATGCATTTTCAGTTGTTAATGTCAATGTCAATTTATTTATAGAGAACTATTTATAGATAGAAAATGATGACAAAAATGATGTTCATTATATTTACTTTGAAGTCTTACACTTGCATGAATAATTCTTTTGACATGTCACATGCAATTTCTAGTCATAAAATATTAATATATAAATTTATAACATAAATTTTATTATTATTGTTACTTACAGGTGACCACAAGTTACTTACATAAATCCATTTGTAAAATAACACTAATGAGAAATGTATGGGATTTTTATGTAAGGGATTTATGTCTAGCTTCGTTCTAAAATAAGAACATCATAAGAACATCACTCACCACTAGAGGACCTCTGTTCTTTTCTCTGTACTTGTTCTGGTAGAAAATGTAGACTACTGTAGCTAGGAGCGAGTAGAGAAATGCTAACACAGACACCGTAACAAAGAATTGTGCTGAAGGAGAGTAGTCTCCCTCGAGGAAGAGCGTCTCATACCTCTTACCCTCACAGAGAGGGACA
Organism: Tachysurus fulvidraco; assembly: GCF_022655615.1. Lineage (NCBI taxonomy): Eukaryota > Metazoa > Chordata > Actinopteri > Siluriformes > Bagridae > Tachysurus > Tachysurus fulvidraco. Next base: position 15,838,662 of record NC_062522.1, read on the forward strand.
CTGAAGTGCACCTGCTGCAGTCTGCAGGAACAGTATATGAGAAATTGCAGCATGTTGTATAACATGCTATTCCAGTATCATACTATACATTTTTTATAAAATATGAATTTTTACATTTACAAGTCAGTATATTGTCTGTCATTTATCTTTACAGACAAGTAGAACAATGTGAAGCTGGCAGAAACCAGTGTGTCCTTGTGAATTTTTACATTAAAAATTAATGTTTATACATACTTATATAAAAGACCAATACATTTGCATTTATGTTCAAACTATATTGTCATCACTTTTTATTACTGGAAATGACATTTGAGGGAAAGAACATAAATATAATGCATTAGACAAACATGAAAAATTAAAGTATGATTAAATTGAGGTATAAAGTAATTTAAAATCAAGTTTTTGTACTTTTAAACATATAAGGATTCAAAATGCAGACAACTTTAAACTTTAAAAAAAATCTAGCCACGGTTAATAAATTATGGTCTACAATAAAGAAACGAGTTTAGCTACAAAAATCATTTGATTAACTTAAATGATTCTGTATTTTATGGTGAAAGATATTTCTTGTGTGGTTGCTTTTCTAAATGTATCCTTTCTAACTAAATTTAGTCATCAGCCCATGCAACTGTCACTTCATATCACAAGACAATGTGAGTGTGGGAGGGCAAAAACCTCACACACTTCCTCCGAGGCATTTGATGCTATGGACATATTTTTGAGACCCCAGTGGCTGCAAGCCTCTGTTTTATTGAGAGTTGTCTGTTCATGCATTAAAGGCACGATTCACTGCAATTTGTGGGTTAAAGTTGCCACAGAAGTGTCTAACATCTGTTGATCTATGACTTTGAGGGCACTGAAAGAAATAATTGTACTCACCTGAACGGATAGCCAAAAATGATGCTGATATTTCTTTGGTTTTTTTCCATGCATTCTACTTTAACCATTATCTGACCAGAATATCCACCACATGTTGCAAATGCACAAACAGCAAAAAGCTGTAGAAACAAAGTGAATCAACAAATCAAACACCTACTGCTTAATGCTCATTGCCCCCTCTCTATGTCTCTTTATTATTAAAAAGAATAGAACTAGCCCTGGTTTTATGAGTGACACAAAATACTTACAATACATACATTAACATTTAAAAAATATTAGCTTAGTATATAATAAAATGTAAAGTAAAGGCATAGATAAAGCCATAGTAATAATGAAACAATTAAAAAAAGATCCAAATACTAAACATGAAATGTTCTATAGAAACAGAATCATAGTAATAAAACACACATAGTGTGATATATTGAAATGCTACACACAGTGTAATACTGTTCAGCGATTAGCATCGATCTTTCAGTAAGAGCAGATAAATTATTCAGAAAGGAAAAACTACAAACAGCGGAGACAGATGCTGGGACCCCTCACTGTGATTAAATCTGATGAAATAATCAAACAGTTTCTCACAGGTTCACACAAACCTGATAAAAAATAATTACTGAATACACGTTTAAAAATATATTTATGTAAATAACTATTTACACCATTTATACCACAAAAAAAATTATTTGAAAGAGAAAAGAATTCAAGAGGTCTTTGTAAGTAAACTTATTTAGTCTTACCGGAGCAAATATGACCATACACATTGAGGTGGATGACTGTTCATCAGTTAGTATATCTCTCAGTAAAGGAGTGAAGGCTCGCTCCCTAAGCGACTAAGAATTCACTACACAGATGCTTCGACACAGGAACCAGGCAGAGTTGTGTTGTGTGTGTGAGAGGGGAACAGAGAGGTAGAGGCAGGAAGAAAGAGAGAGAGAGAGAGAGAGAGAGAGAGAGAGAGAGAGAGAGAGAGAGAGAGAGAGAGAGAGAGAGAGAGAGAGAGAGAGAGAGAGAGAGAGAGACTAATTGTACACTTCATTATGATTGAATATTTGGCATGTCTAAATATTTACATATATAGGCAATACTTCTTAAATGAAGCTCTGAATGAAATTTAGAATAACATTTTAATCCCTTATTATTCCATAATTATCTGTTTTAATAATTTCACACAATTGCATGTGTATAAAACACATAAGTATAACATATACCAATAAACACATTATTTCTGATACATTTTCCATTATCCACAACCGTACTATGAATATTTAATCTGCGAATACAATTCTCTGATATTTACTGATCATTTGAAGGCTAAACAGTTTTGTAAACATAATATTTCAAGTTAGATGATATCTTTGCCATGTCATTTTTCATAGAGATTCAAAACAATTGTTTATCACAATATACAGTATTTATTTTACTGTCCCAAATCAAGCTGAGGTCATTAAATGGTTTTAGGTATTCTACATTGAAGCTTGGTGGATGACTTCAGCCACTGATATCAACCTAGAAACAATGAAATGGATTGGATTTATGTAGTGGCTTGAGAAAATTTTTGAGGAATTTTCTTTTGTATTTCTGAAGAAACAGCCACAAGTTGAACCTTTAGGTTAAGACAATATCCTCCATAATTATGCACTTACTCATTTCATATTTGTTAAAATTAATAAATTGTTTATGTGGCAAGGGTGTGAATGGTGCCCTGTGATGCCTTTCTACCGATAATAGTCTTACTCAACAAAAATATGGAAAAGCTTTGAAACTCCATTCATACTCTGTCCAAGTGGAAAACTGGTGAAAGGTTTAAGACTGCTGGAAGAAATGTCAAGATCTGATCTAAAATGTATAGACGTATTCTTTTGCTATGTACTGTAACAATGTTTCCAGGCATTCTCAAAGGAAACCAGCTGCACCATTCTAATCTCATGCTTAACAAACTCCTGTAATTCTCTATCTGGGAGGTATTCTCTCCAACTAACCTTATAATTGCTTGTGTGGTCTTTTCAGCTTCTTGATGGTTGCTGTTAACAAAGATGTGTACTAACCCTTTTCTAGTCAACAAACTGCAAAACAATACTCTTATTTATGTGTTTTGATATGCTCTTTGATCACATGGATGGATACGTTTTATGGATAAAGTTTTTGTTCTATTATATTTATAATTTCTTTTCATTGTTTCACAAAAAACTGGATAGTTTAATAAAAAGCAACAAATTGCCAGATTGTGCTTTTAAACTGCATGTTGTATCTCTTTGGTTAGTACTGAAACAGTGAGTCCTAATTAATTTCAGTATGTTTTAATTAACAGAAAGTGCCCATAACTTTATTAAGGACCAAAAAAATCTAAATTTAGTGACTTGTTGAAAAATGTATTTATAACTCAGCCCTGAAGATGACAAACTGAGTCTTTTATTTTTAGATATGATCTCCCTCTTCTGGGCACACATATAACTCACAGTATTGAATACTGAAAAGCTGATTCTTGTGTTTAATTCATAGCCTTTAAACACTTTAAATCAATGTTCAAGAATCCTGTGATAAACAGACTAAGTGATATACAGACTAAATGAACAAAAATCTGTGATTACCTGACCATCACACTCATATGTGCTTGTTGAACATCCCATTCCAGAATTAGTCCTCCTAAGCTGTTATTATAACCTCAACTCTTCTTGAAAGACTTTCCACTAGATTTTGGAGTGTAGCTGTGGGGATTTGTGTTCATTCAGCAACAAGAGCATTAGTGAGGTCAGGTACTGATGTTCGGTGAGGAGGTCTGAGGTGCAGTCAATGTTCCAGTTCATCCCAATTGTGTTTAGTGGGGTTGAGGTCAGGGTTCTGTGCAGGACACTCAAGTTCTTCCACTCCTTGGCAAAAAATGTCTTCATTGTATTTGATTCATCAACAGGGGCATCTTCATTCTGGAACATGTTTGGTTTTGGACCCTTTACTCTAGCGAAGGGAAACTGTAATGGTACAGCATTCATACATCATAAATTATATGCTTCAAACTTTGTGGCATCAGTTTAGAGGAGGCTAAGACCAGATCCACAAATCCAGAAACAATTGGCCCAAGTGTGTTTACAGTATATTTAGAAAAAAAGAGGTCTTGAAGGAGTCTTTGGATAATTAAGGCTTCTTAACCTTTGATGGGTTAAGAGGTTCAAATAACAATGCTTACTTCTTGCCAGATCTTTTGTGTAAGTTAAAGGCAAAACAATAAGTCAGATATAAGTTAATGGAAATAAAGATGTCTTCAGATTCAGCTGGTCAAAGTCACCTTTAAACTGTATTTAACTTAAAAGTAAAGTAGCATAACTCTAAAGTAACACCAAAGTGACAAAGAAATTTACACTGAGGTGAAAATCTAAAAACAAAATTGTCCAATATTTTAGTTAATGCCAAAAATTGTAATTAAGGGTTACATATGCCTTTCAGTGAGGCATGATGGCTTAGAGGTTAGCACATTTGCCTCACAGCCCTGGGGTTGGGCTTTGGTTTTCACCACAGCCCTTCTTGGAGTTTACATGTTTCCCCCCTGTTGTTGGCTTATTGGCATCTCTAAATTGTCTATTGTGTGTGAATAAGCGCGAGTCCAGGTTTTCCTCGACCCTGTGTAGGATGAATCAAACAGATGGGTGAATAGATGGATATAACTTTTTAATTGTTTTCACTCAGGTCACCATTTTGCCTATAGATATTAGCTTTTATTATGTGTGTCACCGTTTTCGAGATTAAATCCAGTTACCAGCACAATAAACTACAGTGGAGAAGTGGGAGGTGAATTTAATATTTAGTTCCTACTGAATTCTGGAGTACAATATCTCCTGCAATATTTAAAACACAGAGGAGCAATTCCCTGCATATTGAATAGACAAGAGCAGAAGAACTTTCTCTAAGTGTACATTGCATAACACTCTGCTACCATCTACTGTTCCAAACTGTATAGGACATGATGCCTGTTCTTCTGTAGCATTATCATAAGCACATCATATCATGATTTGTTTCAGTGGTCTGTAAAATCAAATGTGTACAGCTATCGTCCTTAATGCCACTTTTACCTAAAGCACATACCTTATAAAGTTTTTTTATACATGCTAAATTAATATGTTCAGTAATTTGTCATGTGCTACCATAAGTCTCCACTGGAGGAACTAATATGCTCTTTAAGACAGAGAATAAACAGCTGAAGGTAAGTATTGAGCCTTTCTAGTCTCCCTTAATACATGATCGCTCAGTGAGATAACATTCTAACATGGCTATTCATGCCACTGTTATGCTATTGACACCAAACTCATCCTTTTATTTCTTCCTTCAGACACTGAATCTGAATGAAACGCAGCATGCCTGACACACATCATCATAGATAGCAGCTCTCAGCTGAAACAATCCCAGCAAGACTGAGCTGCTGTATATCCCTGGAGATGTATCTCCATATCAAGATCATGTATTTTCCCCAGACAGCTCTCAGATTACACCAAGAATTCTGGACAGCCAACTAGCCTACTATTGATAAGTAGTAAACCACTGCTTCAGTAAAAATCCCAGAACAGCTAACCCTCATCTACCTGAAGGCTGTTTATCAGACCATGCTCTGCAGTGAATTCCCTTCAAGCCTCCAACATGAAGTTCAACTAAACCACCATCCATTAAGTTACAAGATAGACATGCATCATGATGTGTCTCTATCCTGGAACTCCAACAGTGGAATAAACATGCCCTGGCTGTCCAAACAGTCTGTCTTTAAATGAAGACAAAAGAGCTGCCTCTTCAACGAGCACATAAATGAGCATTAATTTACATCTTGTGAAGGTTTTTGTTTCTCTGACAGGGCTTTAGCTTGATGTTATTCTTTGACACTGACATACTGAACTATCATGAGAGCATGTTCTAATGGCAATCAGAAAACACTTATAGAAATCAATCTGGATAATGATGTCTGTTGAATGCTGTAAATGTAAATGATCAATAAGAAAATAATTTACTAAACACAATGTATATGTATATGTTTTACTAAACACAATGTATATGTATATGTTTTACTAAACACAATGTATATGCCAATACTGTAGTAAACATGCATGTATGATTTGTGAAATAAAGTATTTTACAGTTTTTCTGCTGAAATGTGTCATTATAATATTTCAAACGATTATGTATGGTAAAAATAATTAATTTTATTTTACTGTCATCTCCCAAAATTAACTTTCAATAAGCTGTTTCTGTTTAGACCTGTACTGAAAAAAAGATATTTTACTCGACACGTTCACAGTAATTCATTGAACTGATACACTTCTGTCAGAAGCAAGTGATAATTAAACTGCAGGGGTCATTTATCTTGGCAAAAACATAATTAACTTAACTTAAAGTTACAGATCTGCACACTAGCTTGTGTTTTATTGGAATTCTTTAATTATTGCTAGTCTCTGTGTTCTCTGCAGGCCTATTCTTTAAAACACCAATCAGCACCATGACTCTCTTTCCCTCATGCCAGGAACCACTTAAACCTAATTTCATTTTGACTCACTCCTGTGAACATACCAGAGAGAATTTTATTAAGGAAGGCAGCCTCTAGGTATTCTAGGGTAGAACGAAGCCAGTCTTTGAGCATCGAGAAAGCTGGATGTACTAACAATAGATGCATGAGAATTGTTGTCTGTATTCATTATTATGACCAGTAGAGGCTTACAAAAAAAGCACATTCTCTCTGTATAAGCATTTCTACAGATCATGGCTTGTTGTCTCTCATTAAGATAGATAGCAGGTATAATTTCCATTAAGCCCTGGCTCACTGATGCTTTTGTTGTGGAGGCTGATTTGAGTAGACTGCTTAGTGGTTCTGCATTAGGAAGCAGGAAAGGTTTCTATGTCCCCATGGAGAGTAAGCCTGACACTTTGACACAAAGAGGTTTTCACCAGGCTGAAGTTAGGAAGGCTGCTGTTCAACGCTGCATAATTAATGATTCTTTTTCTGGCTTCTTTCTTGCATCTCCATCTCCTTCATCCCTGAGAAGCAGGACATGAAAAAAGAGTGACAATTCAGAAGCAGCTGTGATGTTCTAATCAGTTTGAATGTACAGGCAGTTCAGTATTAGTGTTTTGACCAGCAATCCATTCTCTTTTTCAAATTCAGGAAGGAGAGAAGTTCTCAGATATCAGTTGGAGCATTTAGTATGCCAGAGAGCTGGCTCTGAATTGAGCAAAAATGCACTTCACAGCCTGTGCTGTTCTGCCTAGTAGAGCTCTATATTTAGAAAAGATGGCACTCTTCAAAACCAGCACTGTTTCTCACTGAGGGAGGGAGAGAAAGAGGTAACATCTTCCCAAGACATCCAAATAATCTGTGAAAAGCTGTGATACAAGCATAAGTAAAATACCTTCTACAGAATGCAAGTTTTATACACTCCCCTGCCACTTTAATAGGAACACATGTTTCTGTTCACATCAAATGTTTAAATTGGGAAACATTTTTAGACAATACAATAGTCTCTTGATTGTTGTACAAAAAAATCCAGAAAAAGGCAGTTCTGGAAAAAGAAACACCTTGCTGAAGAGACAGAGTTCAGAGGAGAATTGTACATACTTCTTTGAAATCACCAATGATAGGAGTCACCTTCATGGGCATGTGCCCAATAAAGCAATAGCTGTATTTGAGTAGTGTTGAATTACTGTACTGTACACTGACCTTATTCCGTCAATCTCTTATTTGCAGAGAAAGGATGAGAGAAATGGGGGGGGGGGGGGGGGGTTTGCATGAATCGCTCACCTGGTTTTTAATATTTCAAAGAGCCACTTGCTTTGTGAATGTGAGCTTTCAGACTCGCATCCTGCCTCTTTTCACCAGCCTGTCATTCTCACACTTAGTGTCAGTACCCAATGTATGACCTCTAATACTCATAACATTGGTGCTAAACACACACACATAAACACCAAATACACAATCCCAATTATTCCTTCAATTATCATAGAACATTTGAACAAGTAGTTCATTTCATATATGTTCATTTGCAATATTAATACCATTATGTTTAATCTTTATTCAATATTTGACACATTTATACCCCAGATGGGTTTAAATAAAAATTCATATTTCATGCATCTTGCTAACAGCATATAGTGTTTATTTTGCCCACACATTCACATACAGCTCTAAGTTCCCTAGCTGATGTTGGCAATGGATTGTATGGCAGCTTCATGAATATGCAAATATGGTTGTTTCTGTGATTGATTACCAGCGTAGTAATTTTCGCTGCTTTTTGTTTTTCAAAAGATCTATTGGCCTTTCACAGTGAGGGGGAGAGCAGAAACAATGTGATTGTAGGAGAACATGAACAATACTGCATATCTGAACTACAACCTCATATGCAGCCTTATGAACACACTGTGTTCCATGCGTATCTTTCCATTTTCATCTATGGTTCTACTTTTTCTTCTTCTTCTTCTTTTTCTTCTTCCTCTAATTATTAATTATTAATTATTAACAGGTAATAATAATAATAATAATAATAATAATAATAATAATAATAATAATAATAATAATAATAATAATAATAATAACAATTATTATTGTTATTGTTGTTATTATTATTTTTTATTTTATTTTATTATTATTATTATTATTATTAATACTACTACTACTACTACTACTAATAATAATAATAATAATAACAACAACAATTAGTATTATTATTGTTGTTGTTATTATTATTATTATTAGTAGTCGTCGTAGTAGTATTAATAATAATAATAATAATAACAATAATAACAACAATAAAAAGAATTATTGTTATTGTTGTTATTATTGTTATTATTGTTATTATTGTTATTATTATTATTATTATTATTATTATTATTATTAATACTACTACTACTACTACTACTACTACTAATAATAATAATAATAATAATAATAATAATAATAATAATAATAATAATAATAATAATAATAATAATAATAACAACAATAACAATAATAATTGTTGTTGTTGTTGTTGTGGTGGTGGTGGGGTTGGGGGTAGTTAAGTAGTGTTTTTGACAGGTTTCATTTTATGATACAATCATATATGTAGTGTCTAATAATTAAAGTTAATAATAATACAAGTCAATGCTAGCTTTGCAAATTAGAGGGCTATGAAGTTGATATTAAACTATCTCAGGCATGGGATTGGAATTAGTCTCTATTTCAGCAGCAGACTTGTGAGCCTGACACACAAGGTAAGGTTATTAAACTGTCATTACTGAGACTCTATTAATTTTTAATGGTTAAGATGCAAAGAGAGTGCTACTGCAGATGAAGCTACAGAAAACTGAAGAACCGCTGGACCAACATAGACTGGAAAGAGAACCGGTTAGAAAACAGGGCTAGTAGCAGAACTGCTTTATTTTACATCTCATATAGAAATTATTAGTAAGAAAACTATAGATAATGTTTCTTACTGACACTAAAACATTCTCAAAACTCTACACCTACTTGTTTACACATACGTCCTGAAAATGCATAGAATGTCTGCATGGTTATCAGACTGTTCATGTATATCACTCTAAATCATAGTTTTATGGTGCATAATAATAGACCACAACAGAAATCACAACTTGCAGAACGGTTCCCATAGATAACTAAGTAACTCTTTTTTGTGGTGAGCTGCAATTGCTTGTTGATTCTTTTCATATAGCCAATAGCATAATTGTGAACACACTCAATCAAGTTTATTCCTTACATATACATATTTATGGAGGCACTCCAGCAAATATATAAAACAACTCACATTCAATTATGTACTATTAAAAAGTTAGAACATCAATCATGCATATTAACAGACTATTCAAGCTAATGTTATGTTATGCACTTTTCTTCTTTATCACAGTCCCTTGCACGGTCATTTGCTTAACAATTGAATCTTTTTTCCTGTACAGTTAGAATTTGTGAAATGTGAAATGTGGGCAGTACAGAGGTCAAGAAGCTAGTGTTACTGCTTCACAGATCCAGTGCATCAGATTCAGTCCTGTGTTCAGTAGTAGTGCAGCTGCAAATCAATACAATATCATTTCATTAGTAACACCTCAAAACAACATATTCATTATTAATGTTAACATTATTTAACTCAGGATGCTGTCAAAATTGAGTTTTGCCATGTGTTCTCCCTGTGCTTGTTCCTCCGGGTTCTTTGGTTTCTTCTCATTGTCCACAAACATGCAGGAAGATAGAAAAAAGTATGTATAGATAGATAGATAGATAGATAGATAGATAGATAGATAGATAGATAGATAGATAGATAGATAGATAGATAGATAGATAGATAGATAGATAGATAGATAGATAGATAGATAGATAGATAGATAGATCTTTATTGTCATTGCACAGTACAGGTATTCTGCAATGAAATTCAGTTTAACATCCACAAGAAGTGCAAATTGTAGCATTGTGTAAATGCCTGAAAATTAATGAATAAATGAATGAATGAATGAATGAATGAATGAATGAATGAATGAATGAATGAATGAATGAATGAATAAGAAATGCTTTTTACAAATATATTCAAAATCCATTGTCCTTAGGCAAGAAGATTCACTGCTAAGCATTTGTAAAGGAAAAGTCATATGGAGCCAGTGGGTGAATTTTTGCCTGGGGCCCAATAACAAGATTTGTTTTGTTTTTATTTTGTCTCAATATTGAAGATACAAAGTATGCTGGTTTCATAATTTATTGAACAGGCTTATGAATGCTTAGCAGATGTAGTCTAAGCTTCAAGTGCTACCCTTTTACTGAACAGCTGCTGCAGTATCTTGAGCTGTCAGACATTTATATTTATAGTCTTAAGTGCAATAACTTCCTGAAGTCCTCACTAACTAATGTGCTAAATTCAAGAATCACTGGCAATGCAAGCTTTCCCAAAAGAATACTTTGTTATCTCTAGCTCTTTGTTATCTCAATTCCATCCATTCCTTTTCTGCTTATGCTACATAAGGTCACGGTGACCTGGAGCCTGTCCCAGGTGAATTGAGGGCAAGATGTGGGGGAATATGGAGGGGGAACCAACCCATTGCATGGTACAATCACACTCACACTTAATCATACACTACAGACAATTTAAATATTAATCAGTCAGCCAAGAACACATGTTTGAAGCAAATAAATATTGTATCTTGGCCTATTTTAGATAGAAATTTTACATTTCATAATTGTGATGACCTTTTAAATGATGAAGCCTTTAGAAAATTTAAAGTGATTCTAGTTTAAAGTGTTTGTTAGGTGCTTGTGCCATCCTTCTATAGAGGAACCGTGTTCTATTCTAGCTTGCTGCCCCACAGTCTGACCTCAAAATGACCTTTAGAAATGTCACTTTAGCCACAGAGGCAGACATTGTATTGTATTGCATTGTACTGTGTGAGACGTATCTTCCCCTACAGGGAAAATGTGGAACTTCAGTCCCTGTATTCCATGAACAGGTGTAACAGCGCCATTTCAGGTTTGTATTTGAAAGCATGACCTTGTTTATGATTTTCATCTACCCATAGAATCAACAATGTGTGACGTAAATACATTTTTAATGCCATTTGTAATTCGCATTTGATGTCCAGAGGTAATGATTTTGCTGGCTGTATGTCTCGGAGCACGCTACTTTAATAACGATTTAAATAAACCGCGTGAGTACTGAATGCGGCGACCCTGAAGCGCCTTCAGCACCACGGACAGCTGCACGGCAGGAAGTGGCCGTCGGCGCTCGTTGGTTTCATTGAGAGAGAGAGAGAGAGAGAGAGAGAGAGAGAGAGAGAGAGAGAGAGAGAGAGAGAGAGAGAGAGAGAGAGAGACTTCCTGAGCTCGGCCCCGCCAGCGCGTCCCCGCCACTGCCTCGCGCGCGCTCTCTCCCACGCCGTTCCTCCCCTTCTGCGCACCGTGATTGGCTAACCGGAGCCACGGTTGGGCGCGTCAGCATCGTTGCGCTGCCCGTGCGGAGAGATTGCAGTGTCTGTCTCATCCGGCGTCCGCTGCCTCTTCGCTGGGACATAAGACGCTCTCCACCGCACCGTAGTTCAATTCACTACTCCGCCTGTACGCCGAACTAGGTTCCTCTGGTTTTACATTTTAGCAGGGTGTCGCTTTTTCTTTTTAGTCCAGTAACTGTTTTGAAGCAAAAATGTTGGACCCGTCATCCAGCGAGGAGGAATCGGACGGGATAGTAGAAGAGGAAAGCAAAGAGACGCTGGCGCCGCAGTCTGGAGGTCCTCGCGTGTCGCCGAACAGAGGAAGCGAGAGCTCGGAACGGCTGCAGCCCGGGGGCCGTGGGAACAGCGCCCGCCCCAGCAGCCCGAGCCCGTCCGCCGCCAGTGAACACGAGAAGGAAGATGTCGAGAAGCTGCAGCGGGAGGAAGAGGAGCGAAAGAAGCGTCTGCAGCTCTACGTCTTCGTTATGCGATGCATCGCTTATCCGTTCAACGCTAAGCAACCGACCGACATGGCGAGGAGACAGCTCAAGGTAAGAGAACCAAAGCAGAGGTGCATCCTCCTTTCATCTCACCTTGAGAAGCACATGCTTTTGTTTAATTCTTATAAGTTATAACAAGCATGAATATGCTTGTCGAATATATATATATATATATATATATATATATATATATATATATATATATATATATATATATATATATATATATACATACACGCATTAGCAATAATAAATGTATGAGGTCACCACAGTCCTCCGTTTTGTGGGACAAGTGGGGGAGGTGTGTGAATGAACGGGATAGCAAAAGCACAAAGATCCTTGAATTTGGGATGTAGATGCTAGGCTGAAAGTGACCCCAAAAAGCAGCCCGTCCCACATCCATGACAGCGCAAGACGACTTCCAGTTAAGTGCTTATTCCCTGAAAGGGCGACAGAGCAGCCGGACCAAAATAAAGCTCCGTCACGGCCCCAAGAGAGTCACCTGACCCACGTGTTCTCGCGTCGGGCTGATCATAGAATCTATTACCTAAATCCCTTACTAGCAAACTACCGTTTAAAATTATATCCAAAAATAGCCTACTACACCTCGTATGCCAAAAGATGGCGTACTACGTAGACAAACCATCAGTAACATGCGGTTTGGGACTTAGCTCCATCATGTCTCTCCACATTGGCTCTTTCATCTGCCTGTGACCTTAGGTGTCAGATGTTAATGTGAGATCCACTAAATGTATTTTTCCCCACTAAATATACTTCAATCTAAAATGATGAAACTTGAATTAAAGCCAGTGCGATTGACCCAATTTAGATCAGAGGAACCTTTAGTATTTACAAACAGTTGAATTTTAAATGTAGAAGCAATAAAATCTACTTTATAAAACCCAGGTAATCACTTTCTAGTTTCCTGTTTCCCCTGTAAATATTTTTCTTTTTTTTTTATCTAGAGCAAACAAACATGGTATTAAGTTCCAGCATATTTGTTCAATGTGTTGCTTTGCTCTTCTCTTTTCTGAGCACATATAGATCTTTTTTTTTTTTTTTTATCATCCAGCTATTGTTTTTCTTTCTTCCGTCCCTCCACAACCATCGGAATTAGAGTAAAGCTTCAGGCTATTGATCACAGTATGCTGCAGTGTTTCATACTGTTTCCACTGTTTGTATCTGATCCTGATCTTGCAAGTGCACACTACAGATCCCATCTAATTCTCGTCAGTTATTGATCGAGGTTGAACATTTACATTTTACAACAAGTTCTTAACAGCTTGAGGTCACAAACCATCTACAGTCGCTGCCAGATAATTAAAATCATTTGTTTCATCATAATTTTAATATAATCCTTCAAATAACTATGGCTCTGTGTTCATGTATTTTACTGCATATGACCAACATTTACAGTCTACATCTGTTTGTAGGAGGACCTTATGGCCCTAATTAAGGTTTCAATGTAACAACATTAACATTTTGTTTCAAATACAAAGACACAATACAAAATCACATATTAATCCAGTGTAGTACAATGTGAATTTTGGCCATTTCACTTTCATACAAGAAACAAGGCTCTGGTTCTCCCATTGGGAGTCAGCTGAGTTTAGTGAGTCATGGCTGGTGATATTTGGGTCATAGAAATTCATTTTAGTATTGAGTCACTCCTAAGGTCCTTAAAGCGCAAAAAAGACATTTCAATCTCTATGCAATCTAAATAATTCCCTTGAAGGACATTCATCAAGTACAAAGAATACAGGACTGATAGTGTGGGAAATGTATGCATTAAAAATCAATTTGGACTGAATTTGGACTAAAATAAATATTACTAGCTAGAAGGATTCAAATTAATTTCTTTGAACTTTTAAAACTAAGAAAATTTCCACTTCACCAATTTGCTGTAATAACAGACATGGGGATTTGTCATGCAGGTATAAATATTTAACCGAATTGAATTTAAAAACATTGTTAAATATTATCATTAATACCATTGTGAAAAAAATAATTAACAGTCATTGACTATACAGTAATGGCGCAATCATTGATTGATGATCATGTCATTAATCATGCCATTTCATTAAAAATATTTCTGTGTTAAGGCTTGGATCATTTAGTATTGCCATGAAACTTTAAGATGTATGTTAAACAAAGACTTATAGTCTGACCTTGAGTTTTGATTTATAACAACAAGATTTTGAAAATGTGTACAATATACAAAATTGTATTGAGCTTTGCATTTTTTTATTGTGGCAAACTACTTGTATAAGTCTTTTAATATATAATTTAAAAACGTTATTGCAGATTATCCTTTTTCATTTCACCAAATTAATATATTGTTTGACAAAGCAGGATGGTGGAAATATTTAGGTAAATTAATTTACTTTACCTAAGTAAATTCATTGCTGGTGGCTGTCGCTGGGTGAAATATTTATTTCAGTTATTTTTTCAGGTCTTTGTGCTATTTGCAGTAGTTGACTTGCAGTAATTCAATGGTATCAATATAAAACAGTAGTTAAATGGCATTTCTCATTTTTCTTAGAATTTAGTCTAGTATAGTGTAGTCTAACAATGAACATCATAGCCATACACATTTCATTTTTTTTAAACAAATATATTTTAACAGTGTATATTGTAACTGTCTACTGCTTAAATGTAACAACAAGTCCTTAACAAGTCCAACAATACACTGTAGGTAATCATATTAGTCATGCAGGTGACCATAATGCATCACAATTCACAAAAAGTCATACAGACAGGTAAGAAATTTTAGATTTTAGAGAAATGCAACCAAATGTGTCTTAATGAGACCTTTTTTAAGGCATACAACCAACCACAGATCAACTTCAAAGCACATATTCTCTGCAGCTGTACTAAAATGATCAAAATGAAAAAAAAAATCTAAATTGTATGTCTGTGTGTGTATATATATATATATTTTTTAACTGTCTTATTTTTATGATATTCATGCTGTGGGGATCATCAAACAAGAAGACACCTAGTGAATATGTAATGAGTAACTCAATCAGGCTTGCACTTCTGCTGGTTAAATGGGTTGTGATGAAGACTGGCTGCACTTCCCTCCTGTGCATTGAGAACCCAGAGCTGCAAGCCACATGATTACCTTTTTTTCACAAAGGGGATGCAAATCAGAGCATTATTGTGTGATTGTGTGGTTAGGAATGTATGAATGTATTCGAGTGACCAGTGTAAGAAATTCAACTGCATTTCTTCTCAGATTTTCTCGTTAGATCTTTTTTTTTTAATCTGTTGAGCTCTGTTTGTGTGTCTAAGGGATAACAGACACCTTCAGCTCTTTGCTACATTTGAAAATGATAAATATCACCATTTAATCATATAGAAGCCCAGATATGACCGAAACATCATTACAGACGGGTCTGGTTTTGTGGGATCTCATCAGTTCAAAAAGGCAAATATAAAAATCTGACTTAAGAAGAGAATGATGAAAAGCTGCACTCAACACACTCTGTCAAGCTAAGCAGAGTCGGAGATTAGGACAGCGCTGACAGCAGTGTATGCGCAAACTATAAAGTGACATTACTAGCATCTTCCTATAAACACAGACTTATTAGATTTACCATGTTTTGTATTGAATATTGTATTTGGTCATGTATTGTATTGAACAGTCATTCAGATAAGGTTCTAGGAAAGAATAAAAATTATACACTCGAAGAGGTCATGTAGTCTAGTGAAGACATGTCTCAGCAACAGCAGAGGAGACTGAGCTTGTGATCTAAAATAAGAAGTTCTTCACATGAGAGGAAATTTAATTAGATAAAGAAGGCAGATAAAGAAGAGGCTAAAAGAGGTGGCGTTAAGGGAAATGATAATAGAGTGGAAAATGCAGTATACACACCCATGCGTATGTGTGTGTAAATGTGGTATTCTGTTGGTGTTGATATGTAATATTTTAAAGCAGACTGCAAAAAGTCAGAATAGACAGAATACAATTAAGTCCAATTAAAAGCTGTCGGTGTCACTTCAGGTTTTACATGCTGCTATGTGCCATCCTTTTATTTAAACCTCAGTCATCATGGCATTAAAGAACAAAAAACTTGTGGGAATTATTTTTTTTTTGCTTGATTAAACTGCTGCCGATGCAGTGACTACAATTGGGCAAGCCGTAGACTACAGTGGAAATGAAGTGATAACAACTACATTGTTGGTTTAAACCTCCTTGGTTGACACCACAGTGTGTGTAGATGCATTGTCACATTGTCAATGAAAACCCTTATTTTAACAAGAATGGAAGAATTTGAATTATATCTTTGAATAGGTGTGAAAAGTAAATCATGACCTACAAGGAATTTGGCTGGTTCTACTCTCATGAATGAATATGAAATGTTGAGCAATTCTTGGCCTTGCCTGATTACTTCTAAAGATTCATATTGAATAATGGTAATAATAAAAATGCAGCATATTTTCTTATACAAACATAAAGGGCTAACAGAAAAGGCATGGTATTTGTTACATAAGAAAGAGGAGGTGGACTGCGCGTTCTCATCATCAAGCACAACAGCATACCAGCTGATTTAGGATCAATACAAACACACACATGCAAGCAAGCACAATAGCAGATTGCCGTATTCTAAAGATTGGCTATTTTACTCGATCCTCCCACCCACACCCGCTCACACACACCCTCATGTATTAGCTACATTCCATCTACATCTCATTATCCATTAAGCAACACCTCCCCCACTCCTACTCACACCCCGTTGGCACAGGCCTGCATAACCTTCCCTCTTCCTGAAGGTTGAATAGCATGCAGCTTTTTGCTCATGGTCTCTTATGCTAACAGTAGGAAAAATAAAGGCGCATCAGACAACGGTCACACATGTATTTCCCTGTAAAGTTCTTCTCTGAGGCGCGTGGGGTGAGACAGAAGGCATTCCTAGATGGATCCTAGATGCCATTTTGCTGAGCGTGCCATGTCATACACATCAATTCCTTATTTTTAACTCGAATTGGATAGTTCCAGACAAATGCTTGCACCCCCACATGCACATTAGCTCGCCTTTGCAGGTACACACATTATTTCATGTGCCAGCTTTTACACATGGGCACGATTGTAATCTCTCCTAGAACAGCATGTAATTGAGAATGTACAGAGCATGCAGAGATACTCTTGATGGTATGTAAATATGTCTACCTATCAAACTTGTACTTGTTTTTTTTTTTCTGTCCAAACACACAATTATACATAGAACAAGTAAGAATATATAATCTGTATTATGGATCGTATATATATTGTTGAATACGTGTATAGTTGTATATAAATGTTAAATAAGAATTGTGACTTTCATTGCATGTACAAATTTCTATATGCTTTTTAGTTTAAAATTCAAAAACACATGCACTTACACACAGGGTGCACACACACCACCTACACCAATGCATATACTATATAAGCTTCCAAACATCACAGCCATGTTGGTGCACCTTCAAACCCACCACCTAGTGTATTTCTGGAAAGTGGGAAGGAACTGGCAATCCCAGAGAAAACCCACACCAGAGAATATGCAGCGAGGCTCCTCACAGATAGTGAGGACAGAAGACCAAGATTTTCGTGCATGTCTAAAATGCTGAGCATGTAGTGATTTTATTGTAAGTGTTCTGCAGTGCATCTTTCAGATTTCAGTGCATTGGGGCTAATCAGCCACCATAATCAAACATCAAAATTCTGTGACTAATTATTAAGATCAGAAAAATAAATTATTTAATTAGGACAAAATATGAAACGGTACAAATGTTGATTACAATGTCCACAAATGTGGCAATACCTGCAATTCAAGCACTCAAAAAATCATACCTGGTGGACTGTTTCTCAATATTGATATTAAATGGATATACTAGATAATATTACATGTCATTGCCTCCAAATAAAAAACTTCACAAGTAAAACTGACTGTAAAACTGACTGATTTTTTTAAGAGGTAATCTAAATGGCCTTAAATACTTATTAGTGTAAAATTCACAATATATGCATGAAACACATGCATTTTATCAAAAGCATATACACACATTCATACCAATGCATATTGTACACTATATGAGCTTTCAAACAAGCTCTGTTCTTAGATGATAAGGCTTGTCTTGTGCATGGGCACACAGTGTAATCATGCATAAAATAAACAAAAGCTTGTTGCAAACAGCTTGTTTGAGAATAATTCATGAGATTTTCACCCCACATTTTGAAAATTTGATTTGTTCAACTAAATAATTTCTTATTCATCAGACCATTTGAATTGTCCATTTTCATAAAATAGACAAATTCTTTCATTTTTTTTCTATAAGAAAATATTTTGCCCTTCAACCAATTAACCTGCTCTGATACAGATATTTACACATCTGTTTGTGTTAGGTCAGTGTGCAGGTCCACCTTGTATCTGCTGTAATCCTATTAGCTATGATAAATTTCAAAGATTGTAACTTATACCTTAGGTGCTGTGAAATGAACTGATAAAATCACACAGTAGACAGACGATACCCTACAGTATATCACTGATGAGAGATCGACTGCGTCATTAAACTGGACCATTGAGGTCAGCAGAGGTGAAGCAAGAACAAATGCTTTGAAATGGTCTATAGTCGTTCGACATTGCTCAGAGAGCTCACAGTAAATTTGGTAGATATTTCTATCTCTAGAGCACACGGTTGCTCAGTGGTACCATTTATGATTACATATAATTGATTTAAATATAATGGAAAAACTACATAATAGAATGCAAAAAATTTTGCCTTTCATGACTAGCTAATTACAGAATATGAAAGACTATGATTGCTATGTGATGTATTATTTAAAGCTCTAATGATTAATGCACATTATGAAGCTGGATGTGGTGCTTTTCCACTGGTTATTCTGAGTATATATGAGAAACCAGGTTTACATTAACTCATATAGTTTTCAATTAAAAAGTGAGAAATCGACTTCAATGAACTCACTGTCCTCTCTGAAAACAATTATATTTACAGCATTTAGCAGACACCCTTATCCAGAACTAAAAGATGTGCTTTACGGTTCTTATTAAAACACGATAGCACAAATAGGTATGTGTCTAAGAATATTATTAAGCTCAAACCCTGTTACAGAGGAGATAAAATTCAGGTCTTCTTATTTTTTAATTACTAAGAGGTGGGTGTTCAGTCTTCATTTGCAGACAGCCAAAAGAAATCCCCTGATTATGGTGGCCTAAAAAAAAGGCAACACAATGCAAATGCAAAGTGGTGCTGCTGTGGAATCCTGACTTCAACCCCACTCAACACCGTTGGGATGAATTTGATATACGTTACAGTAATACATCGACTAAAAAAAAATGCCTTTAATTTTCCCAGCGGATGCCGGCTGCTTTGAATTTAAATGCGTGAATGTTTCCAGTGCATTGACAGTTAGTGAGAACATTCTGCCCCCTGTCAGTATCCTCTCGAAAGCCTTCTGTTGTGTTGTGGCTGGATTTGCATGTTGGAATGATATATAAATGAATAATTCACAAATACATAATTGATTCATTCATTCATTTCCTATAAGCACTTTATCCTGGTCATCTGGATTCAGAGTATATCCCTACAGGCCTACGGCCTATCCCTACATACACACTACAGGTCCATTGCAAGACACCATACACACAAATCAACACACATCTAGGGGCAATTCTTTAAAGCTTATCCACCTGCTTGCATGTTTTTGGAAGCTGAGAGGAAACCAGCAAACCCAGAGGAAAAGCCCACACAAGAGAACATGCAAAGAAACTCTACACAGACATTAACCTGAGTTCAGAGGACCCAGGATTTTGCATATTATCTATACATTTGCAGTGCTGCACAAGTAGTGATTTTGATGAAAGTGTTCAGCAGTGCATCTTTCAGTTCGCAGTGCATTAGGGTTTGACAATCACCATGATCAAAGCATCACATTTTTTTCCACAGCCTAACTATGAAGACCTGCAAAATAAATGATTTAATGAGGAAAAGGACAAAATAGGAAAGGATACATATATTCCATTCAGTGTCAACAAATGTAGTGACAATACTTTGTGAAATTTACATAAATATTGCTAGTACTTGGTTTTACTAGCAAATATTACTATTTCATACCTTCCAAAAAACAAAGGCTCATCACACCAGGAATGCAAAATCGCTTTATTTTTGAAAACAGAAAAAAAAGAAGTGTAAATCTGGTTGATCTGCTTGAGACCAGTAGATAGAAGGTTTAGAATGCTCCTTAGAAATGGCGAGGCCTTTCTTTTGGCTCAGTCTGTACTGAAAACCACTTCAGCAGTAAATCTGCGATCTTTCATCAGAAAGAGAGTGAAATGATGGGAGGTTCAGGGAGGGAAGGTGTACAGGGAGCTAAGGAGTAACTGGAACGTGCTGTTCTCCGTACAGTTCTCCCAGAGATCCAGACTAAGCCTGCTTGGTTTTTCATTGCATCTAGCTGCTGTTTGTTCTTGATTAGTGTGCTGGATATGAATGAGATGCAGATGATGCTCTACTGAATGCTGTGTATATACACAAAGGGTATGTCTGTTTGCTTTGGTCCTTGTTTGTGGAACTTTGTATTGTGGTTGAAATATCCTTAAGTAAATATTGCAAAAACCTGCAAAACCTGCAGCAGGAGTTTTTTTTATTATTATTTTATTATATATTATTATTTATTTAAGGATCTTGTTTTCTGTGTGACTGGATGTTTCTTTTATGAGTTCCTTGTACTCTGTACTTTTAAATCATACTCATGGTTTGAAAGGAAAATTCAAACTTCCCTTAAAATGGTTTCTTCCCTAAAATACAAACATGTTTATATTGAAATACATAGGAGGTGAGTAGCTATTCTGGTCCTAGCTTGTTGGTAGTTGCTGTTTTTCTATTGTTCCTGTGACATGTGTTCTGCTGTGGTGTCAAAGGGGCATTTCTAGCACAAAGAGGTTTAGCAGGAGAAAAAAGAAAGCAAGAAATTCTTTTCTCAGTCACTATGCTCAGACTTATAGTTTAACATTGTAGTGCAGCAATTGGGTTTGCCTAGTAAGCAATCTACAATATGACAAGCAGAATGGCATTGACAGTGGTATAAGTAAGGCTTTGGAAACGTTATCTATATGAGCAGAGCGTGTAGATGAGTAGGTGAGAAAGCTGGGGAGAATAAAGACCTAAAGCGCTGCTGCATCAGTCTTTTTAGGTAGAGAAGAAATAATGGCTAAATCTCTCTGCTGCTGCTATCAGCACTGAGAGTATTGCTAGAGTGTAAAATAGAAATTGGTTGCCAAATTAAGCCTGGAAGCTGCTGAACAAGTTGGATGTTTGAATATGCACATGAATATGCTATACATGCTTTGCTGTGGCTTTACCTCAGCAGCATAACCAGCATAACCAAGCACTACATACACTATATCACATCACCTTTCAATATGCAGGTGTTTATGGACTCGGTGTTTAAATGGCAACTCTAAACCAGGAAACTGACACTATCCGTTATATCCTCCTGGATGGAATATCACAACAAGCAGAATGTACAGTCTATGGCAACGCAAATTCAGAACGACATCAAGAGCACGAGAAAAGGCAAACTTCATGTTGGGCTCTATGTATATTTTAGGAAAAAAAAAACAGATAGTGCGCCAGCTCAAGGTTGGCTACCTCTTTGATGAAATGTGTGTGCGTCATGATCATAAAATATCCTCCTCACTTCTTCTTTAGCTTCTCTGCTTCTAAATTTGGCAAGCACCTTCATTTTTTATTACCCATTGAGTACTTACATAATATAAAGCAAAGGTCCTTTTCCTTCCTTTGTCTCGTTCTCTCTGTGTGTTGACGAGCCAATATGGAGGTCTAATCCTAGAAACATCTAATCCATGGGAAATTTAGTTGCAATTTTTATTGTCTTGGTAAAAGTAGATTTAATTTTATGTATTACAAACTACGAACATGCAGGCTTTAAAATGTAAGCACAATATATCTTTCTCCTCAACATATTTGAACCCTAAGTGAAAATTCCTGCCCTTGTGCAATTATCATGGTACACACACACACACACACACACACACACACACACACACACACACACACACACACACACACACACACACAAAGATACTCTGAAATAAATACAAGACTGCTCTGAAATTGAATTCTTAATTAATTTCTTAAATATCACAAATCCTACTGAAATGCATAGCATATATAAAACACTTATATCAAGAAACAAACGTGCCAAGGTGCATTTCACCATGTTATGTTAAACACATGTGGCATCGTGTGAACACACTCACATATAAAAATAAAACTGCATGGCTTACATGTGAAAATTAATACATCATGTGAGAAAATCATCTGTGAACTGACTGACTGACTGACTGACTGACTAACTGACTGACTGACTGATCCCTATTGTTAAAGCACGTGTGACCAGAAGCCGCTTGTGACACCGGGTAGATTTAGACTGGTTTTAGGCATAACTAAAACGTAACCAAGCAAAACAAAGAAGTGTGAGGAAGCCTGTGAGATCATTTTGCATTGCAGTTGTTTACAGGTTCAGGGAATAGTCAGTTTGGCATTTTCACAAAATGAGATGTGATCTTTGACCACTGTTCACTGTCCCTTACTAGCCTGTGTCTAGAGTTGCTTAACACTAGAAAAACTGCTTAAAATACAAGCAGAGCACACAAAAAGAGTAGCCATGAGTGTGCTGTATGGTGATGAAGCATATGTAAATCAGAACCATTTGACAAATACTGTTGTCATCGAATGTCCTTCAAAAGCTGTAATTCCTATAAATGCCTATAATTTTGAGAAACTCTCTCATAATTTGAACACTGTCATAATGATAAGAAACGTTCTTGTTATTGTGGCTTAATAAATAGATTTATTTTTCCTTCAAGTGGAGGAGACAAGCTTCCATCATCTGCTGGTTGAATAATTGAGAAGTTAGATTGTGTAAAATAAAGATGAATATCCAACAAAAGCATATTGTTGGAATAAGGACAGAGAAGAATTTGTGTTCCTCAGATGCTTTTAAAGTCACTGTGATATGTCAAAAGCTTGGCTTGTCTAGTCTTGTTTCCAGTCCAAGAGATATAAAACAAATAAAAAGAACTAAATATGTTCGAGTAAAAACTTATGCTAGGTTACATAAAGAAATATGGGATGCCTGGTGTATGTTGGATCAAAATAGAATTTCCGACACACGACTAAAGGATCGCCATCACAGTCAGGCTTTTAGCAAAAAATTGGTGATGCTAAGTCACACTTTCTCAGTGTACTTCACACTAACAGAGACTGGCCATCTGTACAAGTGTGCATGTGTGTATGTGTTCTTTGCCCTTGTGCTGACATATCAAGGCTGATTTATGTGTTTGTCCTTTCTAGTCTTCTCTAGTGAATCTGGCTGCCATAGAGCAACCCTTATTAAGGGTGCTTTGAACAAAGGATTGATGTGTAGGTTAGATGTAGGCGGAGATGCAGCGTGAGCAATGCCGCAATGCCAGACATAACGAATGAGTGAAACCAGTGACTGAAAAATCATTAAGTAAATAGGACTCAAGTGCTTTTAATGCGATTAAGAAAGCAACCTATATGACCTATGCTTCCTTTTTGCCGAACTTGCATCCATGTTCGCTTTCGTTTCCCGAATGAGACGCACACACAGAAATAGATACATTAGATACTTGTTTTAAGAAATTTACACTATAAGGGCAAAAGTTAGATAGAAATGATTTGACCATTTCACCCATATGTGCTTTCTGAACATCTATTGCTGTTGTAATAACTTCCACTCTTTTGAGAAAGCTTCCCACTAGATTTTGGAGTGTGACTGTAGTGATTTGTTTTTGTTCAGCCATAAGTGCATTAGTGAGGTTACTGATGTTAGGTGAAGAGGCCTAGGGTGAGGACTCTTAGGACTTTGCAGGACTCTTGAGTTCTTTCACTTCAGGAATTTTAATGCTATAGCATGCAAAGACATTCTGTCCAGTTGTGTGCTTCCAACTTTGTGGCAACAGTTTGGGGATAGAGCACATATGAATATGAGGGTCAGGATTCTGTACATGTGTAGTTCATTTCTACTATAATACTATTGTAGATAATATTTACATGCTGTACATAATTGAATTAAAAGAACAAGAAATAATTTGGGGATTTGGAGAACCCTCTAATCCTTGACAGGCAAATCTGTTTCTCTTGGTGAAACACACCTGCACGTCTGTCCTATAAGAGTAAACCAAGATAGCTGAATTTCAGTAGCTGAGCAATGAAACATCTTTAAGATGTACAAGTCCAGTTGTTTAGAAGAAATATTCAAAAAAAAGCTGAATGACCCCAACCCCATTCATACTGATAACATACCTGACAACATTGATTACTTTTTGCTTATTTTTTTACAACATGAAGACAAGTTCGGCAAATAATGAAAGGACTAATAAAGCATGTGTGTCCATTTCTATGCAAGTGAGTGCGAGGACATTAGCAACGAGATGAACACACAGATGGTGCTGTAATGCCTCACAGGCACACTCTACATGGTACTTTTCCACCTTCCTCCCACACCAGAATCTATCTCACATGCAGCAAACTCTCTCTCACACACATTCATTTCTGTTCTCCCCCACACAAATACACACACACACCCCAGAATGATTATTTCTCTAGAGAACAGTAGACCACAACCAATTAAACATCGAGATGCTTCAGGCAAAATAATGGAATAATGGACAATTCTAATTCTCCTCATTCTGACATATTAGACAGTGTGCTTCTTATCAGAAGATTAGAAGACAATTTTTATTTCTTTTCATTCATATTGAATTCCAAATTTTTTAAACATATCTCATGTCATACAACAGGACCACCAATCTGAGAGAGCAAAAGTGCCACAGTGTGTTTTGGTGAATACATTTCTTTTTTTGTATTGTTCAGTTGTGAATTATACAACTAAGGGTAAAGAATGTTGAGTATTATTATTATTTAATTATTATTTTATTTTATTAATTATTATTATTATTATTATTATTATTATTATTATTATTATTATTATTATTATTATTATTATTATTATTATTATTAATGTTGTTGCTATGTTTATTTCTTTTTTAATTTTTACTTCTTTTTTATTTATTTACTATTAATAATTAATATTAATTAGTATACGGATATGAAACTAGTTATATCTATACAAATTAAAAAAAGAAAATGTCAATATATACATGTTGAGAGATATTTATGCATGTTATTATTTAGAGAGTAATACACCTGATCCAGATGAGAGTTCTGGTAAACAGTTCATCAGCTAGCTTATTGTGTGTTTATTAGATGATTTATTATGCACATTCTTAAAATTTATTAACTTTCTTAATGTTTATATTTATTTCTGCTTTTCATAATAAACACAGTTAATGAACTTTTGTTAATGAACCAATCTCACATGAGCTTCTGCTAATGAACCTATTCACTCCAAGACTAAATAAATGAGCTCAACCATGTCATTAGCGGTTATCAGTTTCTGTCACTAGCATTTTCCTTTTTAGTAAAGTAAATATACAAATGTTGACTTTTGTGAGGAATGTTCTTGCTAACATATTCATTTGTAACAACATTTAAAAACATTCAAGTGTTTTTACAAAGCATGTTAGCTAGCTTAACCGTCCAACTGCTAGCAACATCTATCATTTAATTAGGTTAGTTAGCTGGGTAACTTTGTTGTAAAGAATGGCAACTTATATTTTTCCTGCTTATATTGGTATTTACTAGGTAATTATATAATGAGGCTTTTAAAAGGTCCAGTGAATTTGGTGCATAGTATGTACCAAACCAAATCTGTAATAGGCTAGTGATAGCATGCTAAGATTATACAGAATTACATTCTCTCATTTGGCTTTTTTAAAGCTCTTCTTTATTTTTACCTGTTTGCTTTATACATGTTTAAATCAGGTTCATCCAACAATCTCGATTTTTCAAAAATATAGACAACATATAGATATATGTTTGTCTAATGGAAGCTGTGCAGTGGGAGTTTGGCTGGTTAGCAATTTAGATGAATAGCTAGTATAGAGTGTATCGATTAAATAGATACATGAATGGTTTGTGCTCAATGTGCCAACTGTGATTTCTGGAACTCCTGTCCCCTGTTGGCACAAAACTGCTGTAAATCTTACCAAGAATTTTGGCTTCTGGTTTCCACTTTATATCCCTCATTATTGTATTCTCTCTTTTTTTTTTAGGGCAATTACATATTACAGAAGAACTTCCTGTAATTTAAAATGGTTTCAGGCAAACTGCAGCAGTCTGGCATGCATAACAGCTACTTAGTTTACATAAAACTTTTGGCACGGACAAAATAGTTTAATTATAATCTTGGTGTCTTATATGGGGTAATATATGCAGCCTATTTGCTGCTGGATGTAATTTTCTTTTTTTAGAGCGAGGATTAGATGTTAATGGCCCTGAACATTCACTAGTTTCTTTCAAACAGGAATGCTGTTTACATTGTCATGCTGTCAAAGCTGTCATCTACATAACACCTGTATAACTGTTATTTTGTGGAAGTCACATTTACTAGTGATAATTGGAAAGGGAGAGGCATTTATTTTATCTTTAGTCCTGTCATCAAAAATCCACAGTGCATACATGTTATAATTTTGTTCCAACTCACTACACATCTGATCCAGGTAAACAAATTGAACTGGGATTAGCTGGGTCAGGTGAGTCAGGAGCTGAAATAGAAAACTGTGGACTGACAGGAGGTGCTTGAGAACTAAGCTGAGAACCCCTTGTTTTGTTTTCCACACTGGCAGAAGAAAAGCCATGGTTCTTTGGAAGAGATTCATGATTTAGTCACTAAACTGTGGTTTTATAAGATCCAAAATGAATAGATGTCAGTAGCAAACAGCACAGCTTATTTTGTTATAGAGAAATAAGTCTTGTAAAGAGACTGAACTGATTAAGATATCTCTTAGTTCATCACTGAATTATCCCTTTTATCTTCTCATTGCCCATGGGCTCTCTATATATTCTTTAAACGCATTGGTTCTGGGGCAATATGGGACTTCTACAATTTTAAAACTTTATAGCAAATCTTTAAAAAAATAAGCTTTCATCTTAAGGGAAATATAAAAGGAATCTACGGTAATCTACAGTAAAGGCTGAGAATATTTATGGCTTTTATTTGGCCTACATTCTTCTCTCTCTCTCTCTCTCTCTCTCTCTCTCTCTCTCTCTCTCTCTCTCTCTCTCTCTCTCTCTCTCTCTCTCTCTCTCTCTCATATTGCATATTGTATGTTTGTGTTATCATGGCTTAGCCACTGAGGCAGTTTTGTTTTCTCTCCTTCTCTAGATCACCAAGCAGCAGCTTCAGACCACCAAGGATCGCTTTGAGTCTTTTCTCAAAGGAGACACTCAGATTGTGGCAGATGAGGCCTTCATCAATGCAGTTCAGAGCTACTTTGAGGTACACACAGAATCCTCCATTTTGAGTTTTCAATACTAACTGATCAGTATACTTTCCAGTTTGTATATTTTTTTTTACTTTTAGTGTGGTAGTTAAAATGCTATGTGTCAGATGTTTTAATCTAAGGTAATATTTGATTATAACTTTTTACTGTCAGTTTAGCGGGCCATAAAGCTACGGTGAAAGAGAATATATAATTGAAAAATAAAAAACCTATGGACATTTTATAACACTATAAAATTACTCACAGTGTTATTGTGCTAAAATTGCATTTTATTTTGTGATCTCATAGCAGCGAATTCATGTGCATGTCACTGTATAAGATACTTAACAAAAATATGCCAGTTCTAAACAGCTCTCCTGGGACACAAATGACTCCTTTTAGCTTGTATATAAATGCATACACTTATACAGACACACCAACCCAGTGAGGACATTTGTATGCTTAATGGTTTACTCATTAAGTATTGTTGTGGTAAGGTTACTGTGTCATTATATCATTCTCTGGTGTTGCTATGGTTTGGGCTTCTGTAGTTGCTAATTATTATGCTGATAAATGCAGAATCACAATAGCATTTAAGACACAGATTCTGGGATTATGCTCCTTGCTAAAGTATAAAGATACTACATCACCTTTTTGTGAGCATCATTATAATGTGGGCCAAACAAGAAGTATTTGGAACTGTCTTTTTTTAGGAGAGAGGGGTTTGTTGTTTAATTTTTTGCAGCCACAAAAAGCTCCACCCACTTAGATTTGTAGCTAATTTGCATTAAATGCCAAACTTACTTTTGTGATCTAGTCCTATGATTTATGGCATATCTTCACTAAAACAGAAACACATACACGCACAGTGTCAGAGAAATGCTGATGCATTTAAACTGAAAGAGTATAAATTGAATCGTTAAAATAAAGTGTTTACATTTAAATACTATCATAAACCTTCGCTGACTTTGTAACACATTAGGTGTCGGATGAAGGACTGAAGGCTTATCAACACCCTACACTGTGCTGGCGAAGGACTTACTGTTGTTTGAGCTCAGACAGACAGACACACACACACATACTCACATACACACATACACACATACAGTTATACACACTCTGATCAT
Organism: Tachysurus fulvidraco; assembly: GCF_022655615.1. Taxonomy (NCBI): domain Eukaryota; kingdom Metazoa; phylum Chordata; class Actinopteri; order Siluriformes; family Bagridae; genus Tachysurus; species Tachysurus fulvidraco. Next base: position 15,867,525 of record NC_062522.1, read on the forward strand.
GACAGATCGGCCTTCACTTCACAGTATTATTGTGTGAGTGTGTGTGAGTGTGTGTGTGTGTGTGTGTGTGTGTGTGTGTGTGTGTGTGTGTGTGTGTGTGTGTGTGTGTGTGTGTGTGTGTGTGTGTGTGTGTGTGTGTCAGTGTGGTAGCACAGTGTTAACATGCAAACCATTTGGCTTTTATGACCAGTATCAGAAAGCATCCACTGTAATGATACAAATGGTTTACTAGATTTTGATGGTTTTACTAGTATTCTGTATCATATGTATAATCAGAATCCACAATTTATGATCTGTATATCAAACTTATGTTAATAGAGTGACACTTTAACCCAGTTCCATGGTCACCTTCATCCAGAAACAGTTCATTTTACAAACAGCAGCTTGTACAGTAACTGTATACACAGGTAGAAAGAGGCATGAGGCAAATCAGTGTTTTGGATCGTTACCAGACAGCAATTTAGAGTCTAATCTGTCTTCCTGAATATAGCAGTGGAGAGGGACTTTTAAAGTAGGGAAAAGCAGCTGCCAGCTCTAGCAGACCTTCCCAATGTGGAAAAAAACAACATAAATCACATTTCACTCGCAAGACCATATAACTCAATTTGAGACATGGGTAGGAGACAGTGTGTTTGTGTGTGTGTGTGTGTGTGTGTGTGTGTGTGTGTGTGTGTGTGTGTGTGTGTGTGTGTGTGTGTGTGTGTGTGTGTGTGTGTCTGTGTGTGTCTGTGTGTGTCTGTGTGTAGTTTGAGGGAGCGTGTGGGGGGATTTCCGGATGTTAGTCAGACCCTTTAAACCTTACTCTATTGCCACTGCAGCAAGAACAGAGAACAAATCAGACTTTTTTTTTCCTCTGCCTGTTTTCAGAAGGGAAAGAGAGACTGAATAATTCAGAGAACAAGAGAGATGGCGAAAGGTAGAGAATTTGTGGCTTCATGCAACATTTCTGCTTTCACTAGCTGCATCATTTCAAAGCTGTAAAATTTTAAAGGTTCAATTTCTTTCCATGGCTTTAATGACCTTGCTATATTATTTCAATATATTATACAGACGGAGGCAAATCCATCATTTTGTAGAATATTAAAGCAGAGTCCAGAGACACAATACAGTATTCCCAAAGCATATTGCAGTTGGAATCATTATTGATTTAAATCATTACGGAGATTTTACACTGACTCAAGAGCACTTTCCAGAGAAGCGGCGCTCACAGGTTCATACAAGTGCAAGAAAATAATTCTATGGCACTCGATTTTGCAGTGTTTTGCTGTCGAGTTTCCACAACTAAACCAAAATACCCTTAAACAAATTATACCGAATACCCTTAAACAATACCCAGAAAACATTATATGATTAACATGAAAACAATATGATCTGAGCATTTACTTGCAAATATGTTAAGAGCATTATATCTTTTTAAAATAAACATCAAGAACTAAGTGCCACACACTGGCAGCTCATCCTAAGATTCCACCATATGCAATATATCAGCTATTCAACAAATGTTAATCCTCAAATATTCAGCATTCATGTGATTCTTTTGAAATCCTAATTACCTTTATGACCAGGGATTTTAACAAATATTGCTATTTGACAGATGTCAGCTTTGATTTGATTTCAGATTTGGTCACCTTTCTAAATGTTGGGTAATCATGGAGCCTCATGCTTACTGCCCCATTTAGTGCCACAGAGTTATTATTATATTTTTGGTCAAAATGGGATATGCAACAAGCACTATCATAGGCCCACTGGGGCACAAATCACACTGTGAATATTTTCAGTAGAGGAGGAGGACAATTAATGACACAGTTTGCAGGGATGGGACTTTTTTCTTCCAAATTGGCATAATATAAAACTGCTCAGTTGTTGCCAAACTAGTTTGTGGCAAATAATTGTAATTAAATCTAATACATTTACTCACACAAAGACAGAGTTTAAGTACACACTGAATCTATAATACACAGAACCCTTTCTGTTGTAAGACATAGTGCAAAGAAAACAGTGGGAAAGGAAGAGGAAAGAAAAACAGTGGATTGCGGAGTGGATAATGTCTGTGTCCATGTTTCTCACATAAAAATAAATCTGTGTTTTCTAGTGCCTGACCTTTTTATGGCTAGTTTAAGGCCTTCTGTGGGTTTTTTGAGAAGTAGTTTGTCCTGAAATTTTGAAACCCAGCAACCCTGGTTAATATTATTAGCTCTTTTCACGCACAGCAATAAGAACATAACTGCAGGAAAAAGCTTTTGAACAAACACAAAGGTTCGTCTGACTGTATGTTGTTAAATATCAATGAACTGTCTCGGAAATCCTCTAAGAAATTCAAGAGACAATTGGCTATAGTATAACTGTGAGCCTCTTGATTTAATTTTGTTTGATTTCTGTATTATTTAAGTTGTCATGCCACACCAAAATGGTCATGGTGCTCCAAAGTATTATGTAAATCTATTGCTAGTGGTGGGACTGTGCTGTTAGCAGTGGTACTTATGGTAAGACTGTGCTGTTAGCAGTATACTGCATGTGATAACCTTGTTAGATGCTTGATTTTTCAGAAATGAGGTAGCACAAGTAAAAGGTTTATAGTTAATGTTTATCCCTGTAATCAGCTTCTTAAGACTTCTCTGATGAGTCTAAGCATTTAGAAGAGCGGTTGTGCTGCTCGTGAACAGAAGGTGATGCCTTTCAAAAGTAATTAGCTCAAGCAAAAAAGGTTTCTTCTTGTATTGCAGCTCTCTTGCTGTATCACCTGCAATCTGCAATGTACTAGAATTACATGAGACACTGCACACTGTCACTATACAAATTATTTTCAGTATTTTGGAAATACAAATTTACAGTACATGAAAGTATTTTGTTAACATTTATGAGCTTGCATTTACATTTGTGGAGAAATACCCGATTAAAGAATACATTAAAAGAGTTCTTTTTGGTCTACTAGGTCTTTCTGAAGAGCGATCGTGTGGCAAAGATGGTCCAGACTGGAGGTTTTTCTGCTGTTGACTGTCGGGAAGTGTTCAAGCGCCATATTGAGAAGCGCGTCCGCAGCCTGCCTGAGATTGACGGCTTGAGTAAAGAAACGGTTCTGAGCTCCTGGATGGCCAAGTTTGATACCATCTACCGTGGGGACGAGGATCCTCGCAAGGCTCAGCAGCGCATGACTGCTAGTGCCGCATCCGAGCTGATCCTCAGCAAGGACCAGCTCTATGAGATGTTCCAGCAGATCCTTGGCATCAAGAAATTTGAGCACCAGCTGCTGTACCAAGCCTGTCAGGTAAGTGTTCTTTAAGAACCAGGGTGGAAAAGCATTTAAGTGTTAGTTAGTTAGTTAGTCAGTCAGTTATACTGTACTGTAAATTTAAAGAGATTTCAGGCTATGGACATTGACATTTGATTTGAATAAAGAAAATAATTCTGCTTGCATGAAAGGAAAGCATCCTCTGTATTCTGAGGACAAGGACACCACAGGACTAAAGACACATTCTGAAGTTGTTGCACTGGAAAGACTGGTGAATTTATTGTGATATACAACAGAAACTTAGTTTTGGTGTCACGGATTCATAATTCATTCATTTTGCTCATAACACATTTTTAAAATGAGGTCTGTTAATAAATAAGTGTTAATATATTTCTCTTCTAAGCAGCCTTTGTGATAAAACTAGAATCTAAGACTAATTTATATTTCATTTGACCATGCTTTTTTTTTTTTAAATATCACTCAAGTGCATTTAAAATGCTCAGTTTTGTAAACCTGTGTTGAGTCAGCTAAAAAGATCAGGTGGAAAGTTTTTCAGCTGTTCAAAGGTGTCCACACTAGATATATTTTCATCCTTAGATCCCTGAAGCATGAAACAATCCAGACGTCTATTTTTGTCTTCCATCAAGCAAAGCAAGCAGACATCAGGGATGAGTCATGGGCTTAGCTGTCACCATTACTCTGCCAGTTAGTGACAGCAGAAGCATTTTGCATCATAAAACTACAATGACTGCACTATAGAAAAAATCCTCAGTATAGAATTAAGTCTAAAAATTGTTTGTGAGTCTGATGCAAACAAAACAATACAGTAATTCAGAATTGTAGATTTAATTCAGCTTTAATTTATAGTTGAGGAGCCATACAGCTTGGATTGAGATTTTAAGGATGTTTGCTTTAAAATACTCTATTTCTGAAACTTGGGTTGGATTTCCTGTCTATAATATCAGCTATTTATTGGATTTGTGGGTAAAAATTAATGCATGTACAGTACATGACCTCGCTGTTAAACTAAACACAGCTAACCTGTGAAACTTTGTTTAGTCAGTAGCTTGCCTCTGTCATACAATGTAATCACATCCATCAAAAACTAATTAAAACACATCAAATATGTCTATGATCCTTATACATCAAACTGTACTCAACTCATCAAACCAGGCTTGTTTACTTTTTGTGACTGGCAAACAGCTCACTCACCGTCTTTTTTCCCCTTGCTCCTATGTTGGTCTCAAGGCCACGTGTAGGAGGATTTTTCTCTCTGACAGCCAATAGACGACTCATACACCACCTGGAGTGTATTTAATGAAAGCACAATCACATGTAATTGGCAGAAATTGTCTGGCACTACACACACACAGCCAGAGCAACTGTGCTGATGCCTGCCCCCTCACACACTAACACACACATTCACATCATCACAAATAAAACAAGTGGTCCATCATCTTCCATTAACAAGCTCTTCATCCAGCAGGAATTTTTCAGTTTCCGAATGCTAAAGAGTGTGTGTGTGTGTGTGTGTGTGTGTGTGTGTGTGTGTGTGTGTGTGTGTGTGTGTGTGTGAGAGAGAGAGAGAGAGAGAGAGAGAGAGAGAGAGAGAGAGAGAGAGAGAGATGCTGGAGTTAAGTTTTGTATAACTGTTGACTCTGCATAATGTGGTACCGAATATTGCAAGATGCACCCTTGGTGAGCCACCGCATTGAGGAAAAGGTGTATAACGCTGATGACCTACATATGCAGTTAATGAGACCACCAAGACACAAACAACTCTTGCTGATCCTGCAGATCTGTATGGCATCTATTACTGAGATGTAAAACACAAGAACTGAACTAAAGCATGCCTTTTACCTGAGCTGTGGAAAGGAGTTAATGTTTAGTATTAATTGGCAGCTGAAGATGGTTTAATTGACATTCTGAAGTTCTTTTGTCAAAGCTTTTCTTATAAGTATGGCACTGAATACATCCATTCCAGAATTCCATTATTTAGCCATTTAGATTTTTTGCATATTATTCAAATACTCATACTAAATCATATTATTCATGAACTGTTATGAATTATTCAGTCACTACAGCAAAATTAATAGTACTGATATGTAGTTAGGCAGTTCAGTGACTTAGCATACAGGGTCCCTGGTTCAGTCCTGAACTCAGGTTACAGTTTGTAACATGTCGGACCACTGATACGACAGTGGTGAGTTCAAATTCCAGGGCCACAAACCTGCCACTGCTGGGTCCTTGAGCAAATCCCTTAACCCTCAATTTCTTGGTTATATGAATGAGATACATGTGAGGTATTCTCGATAAAGTTGTCTGCCAAATGCCATAAATGTAATGTAAATGTTCTTCACGTATTCTTGGGCAGTTCCACTGACTAGTCCGATTTCCTTCCAAAAGCTTGCTGGTAGGTGGCTTGACTACTCTAAATTGCTTACAGGTGTGATTGTGTGTGCATGGAGCCCTGAAGTAGACAGTATATGAGATGGAAGTCACAACAAATGCAAAACTGCTCATTGACTTAATAAAGCTACAGAAGGAATCCCATAAAGAGTGAATTCTTGATACATGTCCTGTGTTCCTGGGATACCATAACCCTAGACATACCTCAACTCTGATCAGGATAAAGAGACATTATTAAAGATGAATAAATAAAATAGGTATGGAACCACAAATGGTGAGTTTAAGCATTTATTGATAACCAGATAAAACTGTCTCCAAAGCATTTTTACTTTAGACTTGAGTTTTCTGCTTGGTTTTCACACTACATGAGTGAAGTTAATGGTGTCTGCATTTTTTTAATCTGTTGGAGCCATTCTTATAGCTCCAAAGTCACACCCTGGAGCAAGCCAACAGCTTTATGTCATGTATTTCCTGGTTACATGTTCAATCCCTTTTATTCCATCTGATGTTACCATAAATCATGTCTATAAACACTGCAGTTTTATGCACCTTTTCTGCCATCAACATATCTGGTTGGCTCACTATTAGTTGTTTATTTGTCCAGAGCTAGTAGTCTCACGGGATTTTGCCTTTAATCACCACTACACCACTACTTCCCACCACTGTGGATTACATGATTGTCCAGCCCTTGTCCCTGTAGATGATTCCTGCCTGTTGATCCTGTTTGTATCCTGTGACTTGTGATGAGATACAGGATTATCTCAAAGTCACAGCCTGACAGCCTACACAGCCTGATATGATTCCCCACTGTTTTGATCGATCCACTATACCCTGTAGCTAACCTAGTATTGTGAAAATGTCTGAGGCACAGGTGAAAATATCTGATAAGCAAAGATGCTTTCAGTAATAATTAAACAAAATGTTTGCTGTATAAAATTTAAACAATACTCTAAAATAGTGAGCCATAAAAAAGAAATGAAATCAATAAGAATATCTTTAAAATGTCCCGTTAGGAACACCATTACCAGTTTTATAATAAAACCAGTAAGTAGATTACAAACATCTTTGTTCCTTGATCTTCAAAATCCTTCAACAATTGTTTTTACTGATTCTCTAATGCAAAAGACAAAAAAGTAGATTCAACAGCCAATTTATTATGAACACCCATACACCTGCTCATTAATGCAATTATCCAAGCACGCAAATAAATTTCATGATTTTTAAAATGTAAGCCCCTCTGGCACCAATAAACATACCATGGTCAATGTCAATGAGATCAAATTTTCTCTCTCAATTTGATGTTTGAAGCTTTTGATTTGTATCTGCATGAATTTATGCATTGCAATGCTGCCACATGATTGCATGATATCATTTTCTGGATAACTGGATGTACATGCAGCTACACAGGGGTTCTTAATAAGAGTGTGAATAATAATAAGGAATAATACAAAAAATCCAGAATGTACAAGACTTTTGCACAGTACTGTATATTTTTAAACTCTAGTTTTTGATGATATATCTGTAAAAACACTGTCAAATATGATAAGATGACTTTTTTGTTGTACATTATGTTCTTCATAAAACTTAGTTTAGTACTATCTCTTGGTGGAACAGTGTGTAAATGGTTGATTCAAACTCATCTCCCTGCCATCATGAATATTTCCCCTCAAGATCCACTTTGCAACTCCCTTCTCTCTGCAGCGCTCTTGTGCTGATTGAATTAGTTAATGACCATCAACGGAGCATGAGAGCAATGAACATGTCAGTCTCTTACTATACGTAAAGAGGCATTAGGATAGTGTTTGAATCCAGGATACACAGCTCTCTCTCTTTCTGTCTCTCTCTCTTTTTCTCATTCTATCTCTCAGTCCTTCATCACAACTCAGTAAATCATTCAGGTTGCTTGGTCACCACCCATGGAAAAAAACTCCCTATCCTTCCCTGGGAGTATAAGGGAACTGCTGAGCTGCTTAAGAGTGTGTTTACATGTTAATGTTGCTGAGGATTAAAAAATTTTTAGAAAGTCAGGAATATATTAGGGGTGGTGAGTGGGTTCCTTCTGATTCCCCAGAAAGAGGATCAACGTGATAGACAGGAAAAATGTTTGTGGGTGTGTTTGTGCAAGTCAGAAATGCTGTGAGGAATCGATGTAGACTTAATAGATGACAAAAAAGAGAGTGGCTTTGTGCAGCTGGTGGCTGGAGCTAATTACGTGCTCCACTAACCAACAGCCCAGAGAGGACCACAGGGTTATCACACGCATGCACGCACGCACACACGCACACACACACACACAAACACACACATTAGGATTAGGATTCTTCTCTATAGTGTAGCTCTATGAATCTGTCAATGATTCATGGTAGATTGGTAGCATTGTAGCTACTACACACCTAATTATTAATGTGGAAGTGGAAAGCTTTAGTGGCTTCTAGGACCAGTCTAATTATGTTCCTAGCCCTCTGTCTACCTTTCGTTTTGTTCTTATCCCTTTCTTTCTGTTTTAGATCCTTGCACTGATCTCTCTCTCACTTTTCAGTCTCTCAGCACAGCACACACTCACAGCCAAAAATGGTAAGGGACAGGTTGGCATAAGTTGGCTTTCCAGTGCAAAAACACATCTCTCTGTTCGGCTAGCTACGTGGCAATTTAATGTTTCCCACTAAATCCCAAGGACCATATTTAAAAATCATTAGCTAACTTAATCATTTCCAAAATTCAACTAAAGCAGTGAGCTGGGATTTAAATTTTTCACAGCAAATCATTTATTTCCTTTCATTGCTGTGAAACTATTAAAGCTTCTTTTTGTCTTCTTCACACTGGGAGTAAACTCCCCCACCTTACAGTCCCTGCCTAAACACAACTTTTGTGTTGTGCTATGTTGTGTAATTGCATAAAGCACTTAGGCTGTTGTAAATTCCTGTGTGGTTTATGTGGGAGACTGTGTTTGAACTCTTGTTTTGATTCTCAGTCATTACAGTACTTCACAAAAACAAGTAGTCTACTCCTACATACGAGAAACATTATATTTCTAAGCTATAAATTGTTTTTCAGGAGGGTGTAAACAAAAGTAGTAGATTCTAGATTATCTGTAGTCTGGCCCATATTGTATGTTTCAGGTCTGGCACCATATTAAGGTATAAGAATCACCATGTGTCACCAAACCCAACCACCTGTGACAGCTTCCCTCATCTACTTTCACATACTCAGATGTTTCTGCCAGAGTCTGACATGCAGCAGGAAACTAAAGATTTTCTCCTAGTGAGAGTCACAGAGACAGTAGTTCTTGTGATCTGTTGTCTCTTTCCTCACATTTAAGACTGCTGTCAGCAAGTCTAAATCTGTGCATCCATTATTAATGCATAGGAGCCTTGCCACTGTCCATTACCTTGTTGATGAAACAGCTGCCAGGAGCTCCCTCTGGTGACAGGCAGCTACTGTACCAGCACACTTCTACTAAATACACTCAAACTCAGCATAGAGATGCCACTGTATTGATGTCCACTGCAACATAGCTTCCCTTAGGCCTTTCAGATATTACCTGATTTACAGAACTGGGAGCTTAAATATGAAGCATGAAGCTTCAAGGATGCTATGAGTTTCATGTACTAAGTTGTGTAGATGAAGCTTAGCTTTGCAGACCTTTTTTTTAAAACCATTCCACAGAGACTGAAAAGGCAGAGAGAACATTATAATGAGTTCTGCTTTCATGTTAGCACATATAGGTCTAAAACATGGCCCAGCTTCACCAATCATGGATTATCTCCATAGAAACAGCAGCTGGGACTACAACATTTTTTGATCAAGACGAGTGACAGCTCCTGCAGGTACAATACAGGAGCAGTGCTGCAGAACTTAAGCCCACTATACTGGTGCACTCCAGGCCACCTGCAGGAACCATGGGCAAGTGGAAAAATCATGCCATTCATGTATCAAACAAAATGGAGTCATGCCATGAGCAAAGAGAAGGTGGAAGAATTGTTTTTCCTTCTGTAGCTTTATTAAGTCAATGAGCAGTTTTGCATTTGTTGTGACTTCGATCTCATGAAATGGCATTACAAAAATATGTCAGTATGAGTTTACATTCGGGATACGTTGGCTTAGTGGTTAGCAAACTTACCTCACACCTTGTTCTTCCTGTGTTTCAGGGCTTTGCTCAATGTCACTCCAGTTTTCTCCCTCAGGCCAAAGACATGAGTAATGGGCTGTTTGTTGTCTCAAAATTGTCTGCTGTGTGTAAATGGGTGTATGAGAGTGTGTGCCATTTGATGTATCAATGGTGTCCCCGACCTATGCCCCAAGTCCCAATGACCTCAATACAGTACAGAAAATGGATGGGATGGTTTTATGGCATAATCTGGTATCTCTTGTAAAGTAATCTATTTTAAAGTCTACATGTCATTTGTTTGATGTCCTCTGCTTGGCAGTTTAGTAAAGCTGTTTATGATTTTGATGATATTGCTGGTGTTTTATCATTTTCTCCACCTGCAGGCCCTGGTTGATGTGCATTGCTTGACCTTCAAGGTTACAGGCAGTGTTTGTTACACACAATCTCTTTACTCACGTTACAAGATTACAAAAATAGACTTCACATTAAGGCACAGACTTCGGAACGGTTTGCCACAAGTGATGTTCCTATTTAGCAGAGCTCAGCCACCCACTCACTGACAGAACTGTCCTTTCCTTTACTATTATTATTAGCCACACTCACACACACACACAGCCTCACAGGGTTCCTGTGGATGTCGTGCCATGTTTAATTACAGCAGATCCCCAGGAGTGCGGCCCACAGAGGGTGGGCTCTGGGGACACGACTGTGTCTGCCGACAGTGATGGGGTATCCCGCTCCACAGTGACAGTTGCCACAGCACGGGTTGCTCCGGTGCTGTAGCCCCTAGATGCTGCGTGGGTGTGAGCAAGACAGTGACATACACAGGAAATGATGGCTGACTGGGCAGAAGGGATGTACTAGATAATACAATGTGCACATGAGTTCAGTTTGAAAGTAGCTACAGTACATAATGATGCATACACACACACCACACACACTACAGATTTCCTATACGTACTGTGCATATAGAAACACACAAATAAGAATGAAAAGGAAAGGAAGTAACAATGTGGAAAGTGTGCTTTTATGTCTGAAGTATATACTGTACAATCAGTGATTAGCAAAAAATTTTGCAATTTCGGAAAATTAATAGGATTCAGATTCCTGACAGTGGGGTGCTGGGACATGTGCACAGTTCACTAAGTACAGATGGTGTTAAATGATAATATGGAATGTTTCATTACACCAAATGATTAAGGTCCAATAATAAGATGAAACTTATTTGTCTCCAGCAATGTTATTGATGATCTTAGGGTTTCTAGTTTGCAGAAACTGTGCTGAAGTAATATACTGATGTTGAATTTCCAAAACCTTATACCAAATCTGATTGCTTGATGAACATCTGCAGTGAACATTGTAATTGCAGGAATTGTAATTCTGTCAGAATTTGTGTCATTTAGTTGAAAAATCTATCTGTTTCAGAGCATTATGAATAGACTTTAAGAACTGTGTATTTTCTAGGAAACTGATCAGCATTTTGGGAGTTCGAAAAACTGAAAAAAGGTTGGAGACCTATAACCATGCTCTCAATGTATCTTCATCAGACCTACTGCCATGTTTTAATTCATAACACTCCAGTTTAATCAGCTGACTTAATTAGAAATGAAACTCTGTAATTGCCCTTTGACCCTTTTATCTCTTTCTGGAAACCTGCTGTCCCATGTTTAAGAATGAAGGGTGACCTTTGATGACCTCAATTGTGTTAGAAATGGATGTGAAAACTTATTAGAATTAGGAGAGATTGATTCATGCTGAGGGAACAAGAATCATTTTTGTGTGTGTGTGTGTGTGTGTGTGTGTGTGTGTGTGTGTGTGTGTGTGTGTGTGTGTGTGTGTGTGTGTGTGTGTGTGTGTGTGTGTGATTTATAGTTGGATAATCTGGATGAGCAGGCTGCTCAGATCAGGAGGGAGTTGGATGGGCGTCTGCAGATGGCTGATCAGATTGCCAGGGTGAGTTTCATTTATGGATCAGTCCATAATCCCACATCTTGGGTACTGTACACATTTATCTGCCTGCACCCTAAATACAAAAATTACTAATGCTTACACCTTAATTTATGATGTGTGCAGTACTAAGGTAGTTAATTTTTATGTTCTATCACATTATCTGATAATAGCTTATCACGTACAATGACCTGTGTATAAAAATGCCTTGAAATTTTAATACTGACTTCTATCACTTCTATTACTTAGTAAAATTATATTAGACACCGTCTGTTTTCTCTGTGATATATTTGTATTTTTTTGCTAGCCACAGAACATAATGCACTGTAAAATATCTGAAATATATTTGCATATGTTATTTTAAATGTTCTTATTCCATAGTATTTTCTTATTCTATTTAAATTCCTATTTTTGCTAGGATTACAGGGCTTTGTATTCACAGACCCTTAAACTTACAGGCATTTTTTTTGCACTTTTTTAAACAACAGGCAGGCAAGTTTCCCAAGTTTGTGTCAAAGGAGATGGAGGCCATGTACATTGAGGAGCTCAGGTCATCTGTAAACCAGCTCATGGCTAACCTTGAGAGCATGCCCGTGTCCAAGGGAGGAGAGTTCAAACTTCAGAAGCTGAAAAGAGGACACAACACATCCATCATCGACATGGGCCAGGAGGATGAGAACCAGCTCTCCAAGTCAGATGTGGTTCTCTCCTTCACACTAGAGGTACAGGATGTTGACATTGTGAAAACCTTGCAGTGAATATCACAAGTTGTTGTTTTTTTAAACATCTGCTTAACTCATGTCTATATTAAGGTTTCAGAGATATCGATTCCTCAGAGAAGAATGTGGCATATGAGATTTCTAGTTTACTTTAACATATCTCCTTCCACAAAGGCAAATGTTAAGTGTACAGTTATATGACTTCAGCATCAGATTAGTAAGATAAGAGGAGAAGTATTTTTGTCCCAGTTGTCCATGCTTGCTGATATTCATTCTCTAGTTTAGTTATGTGGGGTTTTATTTTGTTCATCAGAAGTACTGGGCCATGTTTCAAATTGCTCTGGATATTGCACTCTAAGGCCATACATTACATATTCGATCAAAAAACACTGAGATGGTGTCCTTTAATATGCTTCTTTCACCAATAAATGTGGACATAGTGTATTTTTTCCCATATTATACTTTAATTTAAAACTGTTCTATTTTACCCTTGTATTAATTGAAGACCACATCTCACTGTATTAATACATTGCTCGCACTAAACACACGTGATGTGGACACACAATATGAGAAATAGCTCTTGTTTATATGTGAAGGTTACAGACATTTACAAGGATTGATTCCTCTGAGCTTCTTCTTAAAAGACAGGGGAGAAAGAAAACAGAAAGACGTTTACCACAGTGCTTCTGAATTTTCGAATCTAATTGGTCAGAATGTGTTGAATAACATTCAGTAAGAGCACAGCTCTAAACAAATCATAGGTTTTAATTAATGCATTCTTACGTGTTACATACAGTAGTATATAATATAATGACAATATTCACAGGCAGTTCCTTGGTGGTGGTGCTAAATAATCAACGTTTAATAATAAAAGTTTGGTATTTAACAAAGAAAATATATAATGATTGTTATCGTGAAGTTTCTGTTAGGAAATAGTTGTTTAAAATCTATGGAAGAAATCTAGGGCAGTTTCCCGGTTTGTTAGTAATATATGAGGGTTTAAGTCTTAATAACTTCCAGAGAAAAATTAAATGCTGGTAAGGGAATGACTGTTTATAGGTGCTATAACATAAGTGATACGATTAAGTAGCTTATCATGTGGCTTAGGAGGGAAATAGTTGTGGTATATGAGGAATAAAATACTCTGGTATCTTATGTTATTGGGAAATATATTACATATTATATTATGAAGTAAAAATACCTCATATCCTACCTCCTCCTCTTCATTTTTTATGTGGCTACTGCACATAATCAATTATAATCTTTCCTAAGTATATTTTTGATGAAGGTTCAATTTGGAGGGATATTGTGTTGCTCGGGGATGAAATGTAAATGGAGTTGTTTCTAAAAAATAAAAAAAGGTTCTAGATGATCATTTATGAATCAGCTGTATTTCAATAATTCCTTCCAAAATAAAATCGGCATATTTTTGGAAAAATAAATCTTTAACACATACAGTCACGTTGCAGTCCGAAGATGATACGAAGAGCACTATTTACCTCGTTGAGTGTTCTTGGTGCAGAGCCTAATGTCATTGTCTTTCTGTGTCACTGTCAGTGACCATTTTATAGAAATCTTCCATTACTCACAGCCTACAACGCTGCTCTTCTCTCAAGCAGAAATGTGCTTTTAATGTCACTGGGAAAGATCAGCTAAATGTGCTTTTAATGTTGTTCTTATTATATGCCGTGTCATTCAGATACATAAGGGAATGAGATTTAATAATTTGTTCCAAAATCTGATTTCTAAGTAGAATGTAAATCTTATAATCAATATTTGCTGTGATGGGTGCATCTGATGAGGTTTTCTCTCCATACATTATACTGTTCTATTTTTAAATATCCAGTCTCTTCATTTCCATAAAATGTCCTCTGCCAGCTTTTAAGGTTGGACCTCTCCTCATTAGAAATTCATGAACAGTCGAGTTGTGATAGAGAATCTGAGACAGTTATAGATTTAGCAGCATTGGCAGCTACAGTGTTAGTTTGATGCCTTTATAAGGCATCGATTTTCACCAAATTTCCACACTTGAATGTTGTAGAATTACAGGCACAGCGAGGAGACAGGTCTGCAGTATATTAAAAAGAGTAATATATGGGTTTTTTTCTTTTGTTTGTTTTTTTTGATGAAAGTTTTTAGAGAATATTTAATATCCAGAAGCATTCTCCTCCTCTTAAGTTTATGCTGAAATTAAAGCATCTTCTGCTGGATTGTCCTCCTGGCTGCTTATTATATTACAGCAGGACTGCATTCATTATAGTACTTGGCGAAGTAGTGGTTTATGGATCTTTACTGGGTTGAGACATGGGATGTCTGTTTTGTGTCAGTGCTCTGATTTTGTGGGTTCTAAGGAGCGGGGAATTGATTTTTTCAAGCTGATTTCAGCAGTGAAGTGAGCAGCACTTATTCTGGGATATGCTGAAACAGCAGGAGCATCTGATAAAAAGGATGCTGGATAGAGAATTGTCACACGCTGCATGTTCAGGTTTCTGAGTGAAAAGGAACAAGCTTAAATAGCACAGCATATTCATTTTCAAAATTTCAAACCCAAGGGGAAACTGATGATTCTTATATACCCTTATACCCTTATATACCTGTTTCTTAAAGGATAACTCCACAATGAAGCACATTAAACATGTGTATATCGAAACACTGCTGGTGATAATTTGTTTGTTGATGCTGTATTTTCATTATTCCTGTGAGACATTTGTAGTTGTCTGCTACTCTGATGTCACAGGAGGACATTGCTGCTGCTCATATACTGTATAATGACATTTAATAGCAAAACCATATCAGTGATTTTACACATAAGTGATAATATGTACAGTAGGTTCTGCTGTTAGCTCCTGAAAAAAGAATGAAAGCTTCTTTTTAAATTCACAGTTTTTCAAATCAGATCTAGAAGCAGAAGTGGGGACATTAAATGTTGGCTCCAAGATGCAGTGTAGTTAAATAATGCAGTTATGCTTATTTACTGCAGAGTGAGTGAAGGTCAGGAGGTGAGTGAACTGGATAGACTAAATGACAAAAGCACTGCTGCACTGGTATCTTTTGGTAGGCTTTATGTACACTCACATACACTTTATTAGGTACATTATACCTGAACATTTATGCGTTTTTTTTATTCTGCCAATCATGAGGCAGCAGCACAATGCATAAAATCTAGCTTCAGTTACTGTTCAGTTAATGGAACCTGATGCTTTTCCTCTCATCATGGTTATGAAGAGTGATGTATTGAGTTATTATATCCTTCCTGGCAGATTGAACCGATCTGGCATTTTCCTGTCTTACCAACAAGGCTTTTTTCCACACACAGAGCTGTCTCTCACTCAGTTTTTTTTATGCAGCCTGCTGGTTAAACTCTAGAGACTGTTGTGTGTCAAAATCTCAGTAGATCAGCAGTTTCTGAAATACTCAAACCATCCCATCTTGTACCAACTCCCACATCATAGTTTTTGCCATCCGATGTTTGTTATGAACATTAACTGAAATTTGTTTCTGCGTGATGTTGTGCATTGTGGGTAATGTAGGAAAACATTAAATGATCACGTTTTAAACTTGGATGGATTTTCCATTAGTTCTGTTGCTTCATAATCAGAACCATTTTTCATAAGCTGTCACCTTGATCAAACAAAAGATTGTACAGGACCATAAATCATACTTCTTTTATCTATAAGGGCTACTCCGATATGAACAAATGAGCTGGATTTCAAGAACAAGGCTTTACTCTTTTGAACTCTGAAAAGGAATGTTTTAAGGGTTTAAAAAAAAACTTGTAGGCAGAAATGCTTGTATTTCATTTTGTGTATTGTACATAAAGGAGGACAGTGTGTTTGTTGAATTCAGATAAAATATTGTTATTTTTAACAGAGCAATGGTAATGTTAATTTGTGATTTTTTTACACATATTTTAATGCATTAACTTGTAATGCTAGAATATAAAGCTACGGTTGCTTTTGCCGAGCTTTTTAGTAAGTCATTCTTAATGCTTTTTATTGTGCTCATATGAATTATCCTGCTCAGTATGCTTATCTCCTCACGTAATTGTTTTTCTGCCTCAGTGGGCAATAAAGCACAATCACAGCAACGCATATTGACATAGAAATGTAATAATTACAGTGCAGTATTGCTTGGGAAACCATTTTAGAAAATCATATTTTACTATATTTTATAATTTGTTTGTCATTTTTAAAGTTGGTGAAATAATTTAAATATCCTCTGCAATAATAACTGAAACCACTATACTTTGTTTCCATTCTTTACTGAGGTTCATAAAGATTTGATAAAATAAATTATAAATTACTTATTTTACGTTTTTGGAGTTTACGGAAAACAGACACCAAAAAGGGACCAGCTATTCTGTGGAGCATATAGAGATTCTCTCCGATCTGGTTGAGGATGATTATCTTGACCAAGATATTTAAATTTAAATTTAAAAGAATTTAAAATTACTGGCCCTATTTTGGCATGAAGTATTGGTGAGGTATTGAGGCATACACCTCAGTAAGGTTCTTTATCCATCATAATTGCTTATGTTAAATGTGGCTGTCTTGTGTAGGTAGTGATCATGGAGGTGCAGGGGCTGAAATCTCTGGCCCCAAACCGTATTGTGTACTGCACTATGGAGGTGGAGGGAGGAGAGAAGCTACAGACGGACCAGGCTGAGGCTTCCAAACCGACGTAAGATACCCTTGTTGCTATTTACACCCACACTCTATACCAGCTGAGACCATTTTATTTAAATTACATCCTCTGATTAAGAAGTAGCATTTAATCAATGCTTAAACCATTTACATTTACATTTATTTACAACCATTTACAATGAGCTCAACTGCAATACTTTATAAAACAGTGGTTGAGTGGTGTCCAGAGAGAAGGCAGAGAAAATTTTTTTTTTACCAAAAAAAACCTTAGTGTATGTTGGTGGACAAGCAAGATAATATCAAAGATAAGTAGTAGTAGTAGTAGTAGCCTTTATTAATATCAATTATAATAATATCAATTGATAACATCAATTATCAAGATAATATGAGCTGTATCAAAAGACTGATTTGACTGTTACTTAATAAACAGCTTCACCACTGTTTTAATAGAGCAAAGTACCCACAGTCATGACTTCTTGATTTCTGTAGACTCACAGGATTAGAATTCATTCATTTAAAAAGTCCTGTATCATTTCCCTTTCAGTGAATTGCACTTTTTTGCTGAATTATATTTTCTGATCACTGTTTAAGCTGCAAGGAGCAATGTTTTCTGGTCATAAATGCTACAGGTTAATCACTGATGTTGCCACCTTTGGGGTAATGTAGTATATTTTTAGTGGGTGTTTCGTAGAATGTTGTATACAGTCCACATTTATGCAAATTTGATTCAGAAATAAACAATGTTCAAGTCTAATCTCTGACACAGACAAGTCCTTACCTTATCTCTGAAAAATAAAATCTGCTTCAATAACCTTGAGCAATACATGACATCAGGAATCTTTTTTTTTTTTTCCAAAAATGTGCTGTTCTGACTTTCTCATAGTGATGATCACTTTAAAAATATAATGAGAACCTTAAATATGAAATGTTTGTTCAAGTTTCATTCAATTTAGTTTCATTTTATTTGAGTAGAGCTTTTAACAATAAATATAGTTGCAAAGCAGAAATATATAAATAGACATTTTAAACTGAAATGTATCTACAGTACAAAGAGAACACCAGAGGTGACAGTGACAAGGAAAAACTCCCTGAGACAACATTTAGAAGCAACCTTTAGAGGAAGCAGACTCAAAGGAGAACCCATTCTCATCTTTGATTGAAATATTATATGACAATTTTCCTTAAACTCCTACAGTGTAGATACTCATGGAGACTAGACTACAGTACATCACTGCACAATATTAAATAATCAGCACTATACTACTGTATGTGTCCAAACCTGCAAGTAGTGGTTTGTGGTTTGTTAGAATTCTCCGGAGTGCTGCTTCTCCCAGACCGGAGGTTGTGTTCACGTCACGGCAGTGCTGCTTCAGGTGCTGTGTGTTCCAGCCTGCACGCATTTGGACACTCAGAGGCTCTGGGGAGAAGCACATGATTTTGAGCTATTTTGAGGCTCCCTATTCTGTCACTGGATCAGGTGCCAATTTATAATGAACTGAAAAAGATGGGGGGAGGAAAGAACTAGAAAACGGAAGGAGGAAAGAGAGAGAGCGCAGCCTCTTTTACCTCTCACAAGTGTAGTCAGCTGAAGAAACTGATTAAAAACATGGATAGAGAAAGTGAGAGAGAGTGAGAGAAAGAGAGAGTGAGAGAGAGAAAGAGAGAGTGAGAGAGAGAGACCAAAAGAGACCAACAGAGAGACAGACAGAGGGAGTGTGAAAAGAGAGAGAGTGTTGAGGGAATGGAAAATAGATTGAAAGTGAAAATGAGCAAGCCTCCAGGACTGAAGTATAATGACATCACTGTAGAATTAGCTTGATCCATCATCACATGCAGTGCATAGTTTCACATATTCACAACTTACTGCTTCATACAGAAGACACATGAATTTAA
The DNA here is from genome assembly GCF_022655615.1 of Tachysurus fulvidraco. NCBI lineage: Eukaryota > Metazoa > Chordata > Actinopteri > Siluriformes > Bagridae > Tachysurus > Tachysurus fulvidraco. The sequence continues at coordinate 15,886,473 of NC_062522.1, forward strand.
GGGTGTTGTATCGTGTCAAATAAATATATATATATAGACATATCTGTTTCATACGTTTTTTTTCTTGAAGAACAAGGTCACCTTCATGGTTTGCAACAATGATGACAAAACTCAGCATGAAGTAGCCACCAAGGACACTCTCTCCTCTATTCCTCCCATTTTCTTTCTCTCTGCTCAGACAGACAGAAAGAATAGGGCAGAGACAGAAAGATAGAAAGCTGGGGGGGGTCCAGAAATTGATTTAGGCTATGCTTACATTTTAGATTAAAACATAACTGTAGCCTATCTGAATAAGCTAGACAAAAGAAAGAAAGAAGCCACAGTGTTGTTTACATACACACAGTAGTATATGTAGTGTGAAGTGTAGTGTGATACATGGTGTATTGCAGTGTCAGCACATTTGCTGCCAGAATGTTAACCGTCCCACAAGAGAAACCAAACATACTGGGTGAGGAATGAGCACCGCCTGACCAACCACAGAGAAAGAGTCAAAAAAACAGGGTGTTACTTAGACACACACACACACACACACACACACACACACACACACACACACACACACACACATTGATGTTGTTATAGTGTTCACATGATCATTAAAGCTTTTTATAGCTTTACAGTTTTTATGGACGCTTGCCAGTTCTTTGTAGTTTGAAGGTAAACTGGGGATGTTGTCTACTCACAAAGGCATTTTTTTTTCATATTTTCTGTCTTTCACACACTTACCCAGTCTCATTTGACTGCTGCCTCTGACACGTGCAGCCTGTTTCCACGGCAGCAGATGATGTCACGTGTTCATGTCTTTACTGGGCCAGTTCAGCCTCTCATCATCGAAGCTGTGGAAGTGTATGCACTGGAAGATGGATGATTGTTCAGGGGACCATATTAAACATGCAATTTGGTGCTTCTACTAAATCTTTTTCAATGCTGTAACTTAAATTCATTCACACTGGCATTTTATAGTGCAGCACTGTGAAATTGTCGGGTTATTTCACTCCACTCTGTGCGGATGTGTACTTAGTAACATGTGGTAGTTTAGTGGGTTGTCTCTCTACATATCAATGCATATCAATGATATCAATGAATTTAAAACAGAATCAGTGAAAATGTGCTCTTGCTCCTGCATTCATTATGAGTAGCAGCAAGATTTATACATCTTTCACTCTTTTCCATCTCACCTTCTATCTTCTCACACTCGCTGTGCCATTGCAGTATCTCACTTTCATATAAGTGTTAGAAATGATGCAAGTCGAGCTTGGAGAAGAGTGGAGATGTACAGGCAGTCTGCCTTTTATTGTGCTCCTCCTCATGTGATGGCTTTGCTCAGAATATGGGTAAATCTGCTAAGAGAGAGGAGGGAATGTGAAGCATGGAGCTGGAAAGAGAGCAGAACTACAAGA